>NC_057411.1:24065745-24275784 GCF_019320065.1 Cervus canadensis | reverse complement strand
CCAGTCAGGATGGCTGCTATCCAAAAGTCTACAAGCAATAAATGCTGGAGAGGGTGTGGAGAAAAGGGAACCCTCTTACAATGTTGGTGGGAAATGGCAAAACTAGTACAGTGCCGCTTATGGGGGAACGTGTGGAGATCTTCCTTCAAAGAACTTGAGGAAATAGAAGCTTGCCATATGACCCAGCAATCTCCACTTCTGGGCATACACACTGAGGAAACCAGTCTGGAAACCGAGACAACGTGCACCCCCATATTCAAATCGCAGCAAGCTGTTTTATAATAGCCAGGAACATGAAGCAACCCCTAAGATGCACATCAGCAGATGCATGGATAAAGGAAGCTTGTGGTACTATACAGACCCATGGGAATATTAGCTCACCATTAAAAAGCATTCATTTGAAACCAGTCCTGATGTGGTACTATACATGGATATACTCAGCCATTAAAAAGAATTCATTGAATCAGTCCTAATGAGATGGATGAAACTGGAGCCCATTATACAGAGTGAAGTAAGCCAGAAAGATAAAGAACATTACAGCATACTAACACATATATATGGAATTTAGAAAGGTGGTAACGATAACCCTATATGCAAAACAGAAAAAAGAAACACAGAAATACAGAACAGACTTTTGAACTTTGTGGGAGAATGTGAGGGTGGGATATTTCAAAAGAACAGCATGTATACTATCTGTGGTGAAACAGATCACCAGCCCAGGTGGGATGCATGAGACAAGTGCTCCGGCCTGATGCACTGGGAAGACCCAGAGGAATCGGGTGGAGAGGGAGGTGGGAGCGGGGATCGGGATTGGGAATACATGTAAATCCATGGCTGATTCATATCAATGTATGACAAAACCCACTGGAAAAAAAAAAATAAAAATAAAAATTAAAAAAAAAGAAAAAAAAAAAAACCTAATGGTAACTGCAAACAAAATCTACAATAGATACACAAAAAGGAAAAAGCAATCCAACGACACTAATGGTACTCCTCAAATCACACAAGAAAAGAATAAAATATGAAGGAAAGAAAAACAACCTACAAAAATGGATCAAAGACAATTAACAAGGTGTCAATAAGAAGATACATATTAATAATTACCTTAAATGTGAATGGATTAAATCCAAAAGACTAGACTGGCTGAATGGATACAAAACAAGACCTGGCTATGTTGTCTTCAAGAGACCCACTTCAGATCTAGGGACAGACTGGAAGTGAGAGGATGGAAAAAGGTATACCATGCAAATAGAAATCAAAAGAAATCTGGGTTAGCAATACTCATATAAGACAAAACAGACTTCAAAGTAAAGACTGTTACAAGAGACAGAAACAAACACTACCTAATGATCAAGAGATCAATCCAAGAAGAATGTATCACAATTGTAAATACATATGTACCCAACAAAGGTGTACCTCAACATATAAGGCAAAAGAAGAAACTAACAGTAACACAATAATAGTGGGGGACTTTAACACCCCACTTTCATCATTGGACAGATCATCCAGGTAGAAGATCAATAAGGAAACATGTCTTAAATGATACATTGGATCAGATGGACTCAATTTATAGAACATTCCATTTGAAAAGAGCAGAATACACCTTCTTCTCAAGTATATATGGAACATTCTCCAGGAAAGGATATGCTGGACATCAAAGCAACCCTTGGTAATATAAAATTGAAATCATATCAAGCATCTTCTCTGACCACATGCTATGAGATTAGAAATCAACTACAAAAAGAAAAAAAAAATTCTGTAAAAAGCACAAACGCATGGAGGCTAAACAATATGTCACTAAACAACCAATGGATCACTGGTGAAATTAAAGAGGAAATAAAAAAATACCTAGAGACCAATGAAAACAAAAAAGTGACAATCCAAAACCTATGGGACTCAGTAAAAGCAATGCTAAAAGGGAAGTTTAAAGCAATATCATCTTACCTCAGGAAACAAGGAAAATCTCAAAAAACTTGATAGTATGCCTGAAGCAACTAAAGAAAGAAGGAAAAACAAAACCCAAAGCTAGCAGAAGGAACAAAATCATAAACATCAGAGCAGAAATAAATGAAATAGAGATCAAGTAAATAATAAAAAAAAAAGAGCAATGAAACTAAAACCTGGTTCTTTGAATAGAAAAAAAAAAAGTACAACTAGAAACAAAAAAGGAGAAATATAACTGGCAGCAGAGAAATACAAAGGATCATTAGACACTACTGCAAGCAACTATATGCCAACCTGGATGACAACCTGTAAGAAATGGACAAATTCTTAGAAAAGTATAATCTTCCAAGACTGAACCAGAAAGAACTAGAAACTACGAACAAATGTGTCACGAGTACTGAAATTGAACCTCTGATTGAAAAACTCCCCCAAAACAAAAGTCCAGGACCAGATGGCTTCATACAAGCATTCTATTAAATGTGGTAAAGAGTCCGCCTGCCAATGCAGGATATGAGGTTTCAGTCTCTAGGTTGGAAAGATCCCCTGGAGAAGGAAATGGTGACACATTCCAATTTTCTTGCCTGGAAAATCCCATGGACAGAAGAGCTTGGTGGGCTACAGTCCATGAGGTTGCAGAATCAGACATGACTTAGCAACTAAACAACAAAAAAATTAAACATGTAGAGGAGAGTTAACAACTATCCTTTTGAAACTATCTGAAAAAAATGCAGAGACACTCATTCTATGAGGCCATAATACTTTGATACCAAAATCAGACAAAGATATTGCAAAAAAAGAAAATTATAAGCCAATATCACTAGTGAACCCAAATGCAGAAATCCTCAGCAAAATACTAGCAAACTGAATCTAACAATAAATTAAAAGGATCATTTACCATGATCAAGTAGGATTTATCCCAGGCATGCAATGATTTTTCAGCATCTGTAAATCAGTGTGATATACCACCTAACAAATTGAACCATATCATCATCTCAATAGATACAGAAAAAGCTTTTGACAATATTCAACACCCATCTATGATAACTCTCCAGGAAGTGGGCATAGAGGGAACCTACCTCATGTTGAGTTGATTAGCAGCTGACTCTTCCTCCTTCTGCATCTACACAAAATATAGTTGTTTTTCCATTTTCTAATGCTTCATCACTGACCAAACCTTCCTGTTACTTTGTCTTTTATCCAGATAATGATACCATAGGTGAGGTTACACCCCAGTCCTAAGTCACCAGGAAATCATTTTGGATGATATTGCATATTTCGCTAACTCTGAGAGCTATCTAATTCCTTTTGTTCCTAAGATTCTCTTCTCAGCTTATTGTCTGTCAAGTGGCTCTGAAAAAATCACTAGTTTGGAGACATTTAGGGGAAGATGAGAAGAAATAAATAACACGAGCACCCGTTTGAATTAAGATTGATTTAAATTGGCCATAAAAAGCTCTGATTAATTTAATGAATGTAGTAAATGCCATGCCTATTTTTCTTCTTAATTCTCTAAATCTCTTAACTGAATTCTCTAAATCTCTTAACTGTGTAAAAAAGGAGGGTAGCGACTTTAAAGATATTTTCTCTGTGGAAGTTGCCTTTGAGTCCTTATCACAGGGACTATCTTCTCATCTATTTCTCCTTTTTCTGTTGGCAGTTCAGGAAAAAATATTTGTCAGCTACAGAAATTTTTTAAAAATTCTGCTTGCAGCAGCAAAATTGTTTATTTTAGCAGTAACATAACCTGATACTACTTCAGGGGAGATTAAGCACAGTGGAAAACCTCAGTGTATTTCAGGCCCAAGCACAATCAATCCTTTTCTAAAAGCCATATAAAGCCAACATTTTTACTTGGGTAAAAAATGATGTAACATATTCTACTTCCAAAAAAATTCTAAACTGTTCCTAGAAACTGAATTACTGTCAGTATAAAGACTTCAAGAAGAAAATGATCAACTCACTATTAATTTTTTTCCGGTGCCTTTACTGTGTGAAGGTAAACCAGTTATTTCTGCCAAAGTAACTAACAAGCTTAAATTAGTCACAGGGAAATGAAGACTATACAGGCTATGTTTTAAATCAGAAGCGTTGAATTCAAACGTCTGGTGAATGACATTGATTATTAAATGATCTGAATTTCAATTCACTTATCTATAAAATGGGGGAGGGTTATTATAAGGTTAAAGACAATGTATAAGAATTAAATGTGATAGTCTTGGTGGCATGTAAGAATATTCAACATGATGCTTGTCTCATAGTAAACACTCACTAAAAATTCATATGCTCACACATATTTCTTCAAAGGTTTATTAATTTTTTCTACTTTCATGCATATTAGCAACTTATGATATTAGCAACTTGCTTGGATTTGGAACTTAGTAATAACTTCACAGTAATAGTTATTTTCATGGCCATAGCAGGACATAGTAATAGCAGTAGAAATTAGCAAATTTTCTGACTAGCAATGCAGAGCATCTAAAACTAATATCACAAATGAGACTAGTCAAAAGTGTAATTGAATTTTTCCTTTTCCTTTTTTTTTTTTAAAGAATAAATTCCCTTAGCAAATGTTTGCTTATTATTACTGATATTTTAAGAAATGTATTATCTTTTGGGAGATGAGGTACAGAGGGATGACTATTAATAATTCTTTCTGTCTCAAAAATATGCTATGTCACTGAATCAGTTAAGTTTTTATGCTATGAACTGCATCTTGTTTTCCTGACTCTTATGCTTTTGACCATATCTATAAAAATTTCAGTTTACTCAACCTCATAGAATATGGTAAGTATCATACACCTCATTTGTGTGTGTGTCTATATGTTCAGGTTCATGGTAGAATGCACCAAAATGTTTCATAATCAGAATTATGTAATCTGGATTTCCTAGAACCTCGTTTTTAAATAAGTACACATGGCTACTATAATAAATCTCACTCTACTTACAGTGAAATTCGATATCCAACTCAAACAATAAAATACATACTTATACTTGTTTTATATAGCCTACATAAGTGAAGTTTTCTTTTATTATGTTATTTTTTTTAAAAACTACGAATGATTTTCACTCTTTCTGCAGGAAAGAAAGAAAAAAACTATAAGATTTCTTTATATGTGAGACTGTGAGTTAACTATTGTTTTTGCCACTGTGTGCTAATTGTTTTTTGCATTCTCTCCAACTCCTCCGGAAAATGGAGGAGGAAAATATTGTTGGATTGCCTCTTTATTTCTCCCTATATATAATAAACCAAATCATGAAAAAATTTTATTATAACAGGGAGAGAACAACAAGGCTATGAGTTATAATGAAAATATAACCAAGAATAGAATTTAATTTGATAGCAATTTTTAGTTCTAATTCACATTAATTTTGATGCAAAGCAATTATAGATTTCATACTTTAAATATCTATTTTGACATATATTATCTCCATTATTAAAAATCTCTTAGACTCAATGTTAAAATATTAAGTTTCCAATACAAAACTCAAATAACTAGGTCTAATATTAACGGCAAGAGGGATAGTATCTGGAAGTATATACTGGAGCCTTTTATTTTGATAAAAAGATGTTGGATTTAAAGTCTTCCCCTTTCTGCTCAACTTAAGCTGTATATTGATAACTTCTCTTCATATAGGAATTCTCTAGTTTTTCCCATATCAAAAAACTCTGTCCTAACACAGTATCATCTTGATACTACTCAAGTTCAGGATTTACTACATTACTGATGAACCTGTCTGCAGGGCAGCAACAGAGAAAGACAAAGAGAACAGGCTCGTGGACACAGCATGGGAAGGAAAGGGTGGGATGAATGAAGAGAGTAGCATTGAAACATACATTACCATATGCAAAACAGGTAGCCAGTGGGAATTTGCTCTATGACACAGGGAGTTCAACCTGGTGCTCTGTGACAACCCAGAAGGGTGGGATGGGGTGGGAGGCGAGAGGAAGCTTCACGAGGGAGGGGACATACCTACACCTATGGCTGATTCATGTTGATGTATAGCAGAAACCAGCAAAATATTGTAAAGCAATTATCCTCCAGTTAAAAATAATTTTTTAAAAAAGATTAATTACAAAGCTACAGTAACCAAACAGCAGAGTTTTGGTGAAAGAATAGACAAATACATCAGTGAAAAAGAATAGAGAACCCAGAAACAGAGCCACATAGATACAGTCCACTCATCTTTGATAAAGGAGGAAAGGCAAGACAATGAGGAAGACAGTCCATTCAACAAATGCTGTTGGAACAACTGGACATCCACATGCAAAAAAAAAAAAAAAAAAAGGTAAACACAGAGCTTAAAGCTGTCACAAAAAAATTAATTTAAAGTGTAGCAGAGACCTATATGTAAACACAAAACTATAAAGCTTTTAGAAAATAACAGAAGAAAACGTCTAGAGGAACTTAAGTACGGTGGTAACTTTGTAGACAAAATATCAAAGGCACAATTTGTGAAAGAAATAATATGCTATTCTTTATTAAAACTAAATACATGTCATTCTGCAAAAGACAATGTCAAGAGAATAATAAGACAAGCCATGTACTGGGGGAAAATATTTCCAAAAGACCAATCTGATAATGGCTTATCAAAAATATATAAGAATACTTAAAACTCAACAATAAAAAAAAACAACTCATTTTTCTTTGAAGGCTTAAAAATCTTAAGGATAATTCAACAAAGAAGACATACAGATGAGAGATCACCATGTAAAAAGATGTTCCACCTCACATATCATTAGGAATTGCAAATTAAAACAATATTTAGATATCACTACACACCTATTAGAACGGCCAAAATCCAAAACACTGACATCAAATACTTTGAGGATGTGGTGCAACAGAAGTCTTATCCATTGCTAGTGGTAATGGCAAAATGATAGAGACACTTTGTAAGATATCTTGATATTTTCTTACAAAACTAAATACAATCTTACTATATGAACCAGCAATCATGCTCCTTGATTTTTACCCCAAGGAATTAAAAACTTATATCTACACAAAAACTTGTAGAGCGGTGTTGATAGCAGCTTAATTCAAATTGCCAAAACTTGGAAACAGTCAATATATCCTTCAACGGACGAATGGATGAATAAACTGTAGTACATCCAGACAATGGGATATTATTAAGCACTAAAAAGAAATGAACTGTCAGGCCCATGGAGGAAAGCCGTGTGTGTGTGCTCAGTCGTGTCTGACTCTTTATGACCCTATGGCCTGTAACTTGCCAGGCTTCTCTTTCTATAGAATTTTCCAGGCAAGAACACAGGAGTTGCCATGCCTTCCTCCAAGGGATTTTCCCAACCCGGAAGTAGAACTATTGTCTCTTGTGTCTCCTGCATTGGCAGACAGATTTTTTTTTTTTTTTTTTTTTGCCACTGGACCACCTGGGAAGCCTTGGAGGAAGGTTAAATGCATATAATTAAGTGAAAGAAGCCAATATGAAAAGACTCTGTAATACATGATTCAACTACATAACGTTCTGGGTAAGGCAAAACCATGGAGACAATAAAAAGATCAGTAGTTTCCAGGCATTGGTGTTGAGAGAGGAAGAATTGACTGGGAATAGAGGATTTTTTAAGGCAGTGAAATTATTCCATATGTTACTATAATGATGGTTACATGTCATTGCACATTTGTCCAAACTCTCTGTAACATGGGACATGGTTCTTGGGAAGGTCATGAGAACCTCCCGCCCTGTTACTACAGCCCGTGTCAATTACCAGCCTTACTTCATTTGATGTATCAAAAGTATTCCTCTCCTTGAAAGACCTCTTCCCTTGGCATCCTCAATACCCTTGGCTTGCATTCTACTTCTAGGGTTCCTTCTTGGACTCCTATTGCCCTGCCCGCCTCTTTCATTTACCTGTTCTCCAGAGATCTCTTTTCTGCTCTCTTGTCTATATGCACAGCCTCCTGACTTACGTAACAATCCCTAGAGCTTCAATTTTCATCTTAATTACAATGAAGTTCAACGATATATTTTCAGAGCATATCACCATTTTTCCTAATGTATCATATTATTCTTATTTCTAGCAGCCTCATGACTCTTCTGTGTCCCGTAGAATCCCAAGCTTAGTGTATCCAAATCTGAGCTTATTAGTTTCATCCAGGAAGAGAAACTCCTCTGTGTCCTAAAGGACATTACTATTTCCTGTCATCTAAACCAGCAACCTGTGTTTACCCTCTACTTCATTTTCTTACCACCAACATCCAATCTGATCCTGTGGATTCTTTCTCATAGGTATGACATGTTTGCTAGTTTCTCTTTTCTCCATACCCAAGATGTGGGGAAACCATCATCACCTTTTATCTGGAGCATGGAAATAGCCTCCTTACTTCTGCTGCTGCCTGTAGCCAATTCTTCATGCTACCTCAGAGTGGTCACTCTAAAATTCTAAGATTTGAATCCTGTGTGAGTTATGCCATTTCACAGGGTGGGGGGGTGTGCATTTCAGTGGAAGACAGAATTTATTTATTACTCCTATGATTGCCATGTAAAAGAATTATTCCAAGTCAACATTGAACTCAAGAGTTACACTGTGGTCATCACTTACCCCAAAATGGATAGAGTTAATTTGATTGGTGACTTTGGAAGTATTACTGCTTATTGTGACCCAGATGCTTCCTTGCTAGTCCTCTTGAGGGTCATACTCCTATCAAACACATCTCTGATGTTTTGATAGACCAGAGGTGCGTTTGATAGGAATCTCTACTCATGCCCTCTACAAAGACTTTGATTTTCTAGCACGGCCTTGGGCCTGGGATTCTGAACAAGGCAGCATATTATGTCTGTGTGCATACCTAAGCACCATATGTCAATCTAGCCATTCAGTAGTAAGGGGGATAATTTATTTTTGATTTTTCTTAATCCATATTCTATATCTCAGTGAGTTCAGAGTTCCAATGGGATAAGTTTAACTATTTATCGGTCTCCTCAAACCCCAACATCTGCTGTTTTAATCAGTAAAATTAAGATACAGGCCATGAATGCATTGAAGAAAAATAACAGACTGGGACCCCTGACAGGGCCCTATTGTTTTCTGTGGTGATTTTGAGACAGGCTGGGAACTGGGCCCCTTTGCTGCAGTCCTACAATGCTTGCACCTGGACCCACCTCTCCTCAAGCAACAAAATATAAAGAAACTGCATGGGATTAAACATCACTGCATGCATACACAGTTAGGACAACTTCTGGACAAAAGACGCAAAGAGACCAAAAAACCCAACTGCCACTTTGGAAAGGCCCAGAGCAAAACCAGGGGGGTGGGTACAAAAGCTGGGTATTGCGCATACCTCCTTCATGCAAACCACTTAAGCCACCCCTTCGGCCCAACCCCTGGACATAACAATACCCTCACCCCATGTAAAGAATAAACTTGCCCCACCTTAGCGAGTGAGTGAGCAAAGGAATCTGTTGTTTGTTATCAGTACCCCGTAAAAAATCAGGGGCCCAACCAAACCCTTGCCTGAATTTCTTGTCTGGCCTCTGATCAATTTTTATTGATTAAGAAGGCCAACAATTCTGGTAGGTAACAGTTTAATAAGTGGGACAGATTTTCATTTGTGCTGTTTGCAAAGGCTTACAGTTTCTGGTGCCGGTTTTTCACAGGTGTGACCCTGGCTTTTATCTGTTGTGTCCTTATCAGAAGCTTTAAATAGGCCACCAACAGCTGCTTTTCTAGAGTCAGAACTGAACATGCTAGTCTTTGAAAAATAGCAGGTCTATTGAAACTTTAGCAAATACGAGCCTTACTATGACATACTATGACAGCCATACCTTGGTAGCAGGTACAGACAAGCTGCTCAAATTCTCTTTGTAAATATTTTGAAAGTATATTCTGGTCTGAAGCAGGAGACAGTAGAATGTCTAACCATATAGATTTCAGTGATTTAAGAGGTGTTGCCTATCACATAGCTTCACACTGGCTTTTGGCTTACTAATTATAAAATTTCTGAACATGACTCTAGGATTCTGAGAGTGAAGTCCCTTGTTTTGAAAACTGCATGCCATTTCTTTATAAATAGAGAAGCTAAGAAGGCAGTTTACAAAACCTTTCCTTAAAATGATTTCTCTTTGATGGTTTTTAAAAACATGCTTCTGTTTTACTATCAGAATATTAGAATAAGAAAAGTGAAATAAAAAAATAAAGGAGAGAAAAACTCTTTAGGAGAAAGGTTGAATTCTTAGGGGACAAATAAGACTGATGGCAATGACGTTGTGGAATGCCGGGGTAGACCTGAGGCAAATATAACAGGGAAGAGGAAATGCACTAGAAAGAAACAGGTATTAGAGAAGCTTTTAGAAAAGGAGAATATTTCTTCCTACATCTAGATCAGTAAAGAGTTTGAAGACTAAACAAATCTTAACAGAAGAAGCAAAGTCTCTAAGAGCAGCAGGCTAGAACACCTCTCCCAAGTGCAGTAAGAATCAAGAACACAGTGGAAAGTGCGCTCTTAAAGTCACAAGTAGAGCTCACAGTAGTAGTTTTTGGAGAAACCACCCTTCAAAAACTGAGGCTGTTATAACAAGTGGTTATAAAACATCAGGCAAATTTATGAGTGGAAGACAAAACCAGCATAACATTCTCAAAGTATTACTAGGTGAGTTTTCAAAGTAATATAAGCATTGTAAGTAGAATTTACATTTTTAGTCTGAATCTCTTCCTTGAAATCTGGATTCTCATCAAAGGAACAGCTGACATTTCCCTTTGACATCAATAGGCACCCCAAACTTGACACACCCTAAATAGAACATCTGATCATATGTGCCATACCTATGATCTCATCCTCAGTTTTCATTTCTGTTAGTTCATCAGCAGCAATAAACTTACAATAAATAAATTTAGACTTAGCTCTTTCTTTTATACCCCATAAATAATCTGACAGCAGGATCTATCACCTATGCCTTTAAAAATGTGTCCAGAATCTAACCACTCCTCACCTAGATGACTACAGCTCTTTTTCCCTTATACCCACACAATTCATCCTCATAGAGTAGCCAACATGTAACTTTCAAAGCAGAATATCCTGTGCTCAAAATCCTCCAACTAGCACTCTAACTCTTGTACATATGTAGGAGGAAGTGTGAATTTAGCAATATCTTCAAAAGACAAAATATCTTCAACCCAACAGTTTCACTTCTAGGTGTATAACGAACAACAAAAATGTGTACAAAAATTTGTAAGAATATCCATAGCATCGCTAATAGCCCTAAACAGGAAAAAGATACAAATATCCATCTATCCTAGTACTAGAAAATAAAAGTAACCAAATTAAGAAGCCTGTCAAGTATTAAGAACTCAATTGGGCCTTCTCACAAGTAATGGGGGAATAGCAGAAGGAAACAAAAACACAAGCAAATCAGTGGGGGAAAAGGAGTAATCACAAAGAAATGAAGACCTGGACTATAAAAACATCCAGAAGCAGTGTTGTGAGAAGAATATGGCAGAGTTATTGTCCTCAGACTTCTCAATGTAGACGTAGTTGAGGATTCTTGTGAGGTGTGTGAAGCTCTCTAGTTGACAGAAATACATGACTGGGGAGGAAGTCTGTTCAAGGGAGTGGTTTTCACAGGTAAGCTATCTTGTGGCAGAGGATCCCACTGTGCCCCCGGGTCAGGGGACCCAAAATGATCACAGGAGACACTGTGGAGTTTGTGACCGGTGGAGCCCATTCTCAGCATTCCAGCAGGCTGCTGTAAGCCTGAAATTCAATGGGGAAGTAGAAAAGAAACAGGAGAAAAGGCATTTCAAATAAAATCTGGTAACTGGGGCAGCCACCACTGAAATGTCTAAATATCAAGAAAGCAGATGCTATTCTTGTGACAGAAAGGAGTATGTAGACTTTTTTCCCTTGGGAACTATTAAACTTGTGATACCAACTTAGCTTCTTGATGAGCTATGTCCCTCTTACTAAGTATACACTCCCTGGGCAGAGAGTCCATTTACCAAGGTTGAACAGAGATTTCCTCATTTATTCCAAAATTCTCCTCACTTGCATATATTTAAAATCATCAACTAAAAATGCAACATAGCTGCTGTCATGATGCCAAGGAACAGAGGATGAAGTTAGATGGAAGAGTAAATACTCTTCAGGCATAATCAGTAAGCCATAATATATTATTTTAACCAGAAATAGTGGAAGGAGTGAAAACATTGTAGTGGCTCAGGGTTTCATTATACATCATTAGTCATCTGCCATACAGAAGGGAACATCTGTATTTTGTAAGCTAAATAACTCCAAACTGTGATTGTAATAAACCCATAGTCTGTTGTCAGAGTGATATCGCACAACAATTGCCAAGAGTTATTTCCTTTTGTCTTTGACTTTGAAACATGTGGTTTTACCACGTTCAGAACAGATTAGTACCCAAATGAACATGTTAAACTTAGCTGACAATTTGAAAGTCTAAGAATCCTCCTGCAATGCAGAAGACCTGGATTAGATCCCTGGGTGGGAAAGATCTCCTGGAGAAGGAAATAGCAACCCACTCCAGTATTCTTGTCTGGGAAATCCCATGGACAGAGGAGCCTGGTGGGCTATAGTCCATGGGGTCACAAAGAATCAGACACAGCTGAGTGACTAACACTTTGACTTTGAAAATTATGTAACAATAAAATAAAATCTGATTGTTCTCTAATCAGTCTAAAAATAAATAAAACTTTACATTATAGACTTCGGTTATTTAGAGATTAGGAATTTTCATATTCTTATTTAAGCACTAATTTGCATATAGTGATAGTATGTTATACAGATATCTAATTTAGGTTACACTGATATCTTTATATCCATTATTATTGATAAAGAATTAATACCTTCATGATATTCTAATATTATATGGTTTTATGACCACTGCTTGAAAGCTTATAGGAATGAGATGCTTGCTAGTTTTTCCACTCAGGTCATTGCATTCTCTGACAATTCTTATTATGAAAAAAAATTCCTTAAGTAGAAACTGTTTCTGGTAAACATCTACTTAGTGGCCTGAACACCTGTTATCTATAAAATAGATGTTAAATCTCCTTTGTCTATCACAAAAAGGCTGCCTTTTAATAAAAGCAAATAATCTAATCCTAACATTCCAAGACATCATTTAGTTTCCCAGAGTCCCTCTTAAATTGGAAGCATGCTGCTGCCGCTGCTAAGTCACTTCAGTTGTGTCCAACTCTGTGCAACCCCATAGACGGCAGCCCACCAGGCTCCTCCATCCCTGAGATTCTCCAGGCAAGAACACTGGAGTGGGTTGCCATTTCCTTCTCCAGTGCGTGAAAGTGAAAAGTGCAAGCGATAACTGGATATAATTCTTCATGTGTATTCTCAACAGTGCAGAGTTCATCAGGACTAGTCTCATCATCCCTTGAGCCAAAATATAAACTTCAAGAAACTCTGCTGCAATAATAAATGAATTTAGCAAAATTAAAGGATAAAAAATCAACCCAATGATCGGTAGAGTTTCTATTACAGTAGTAACAAACAGACCAAAAAGGAAATTAAGAAAACAATACCATTTACAATATCATTAAAAAGAATGAAATACTTACAAATAAACCTAACCAAGGAGCTGAAAGACTTGTACATTCACTGACAAAAAAAGTTAAAGACAAAAATAATTGAACAGTCATCCTGTGATCACTGGTTGGACGACTTAGTATTGTTAAAATGCCAATATACACAAAGTGATCTATCCCTATGAAAATCCCAATGGCATTTTTTGCAGAAATAGAAAAATCCATTCTAAAATTCATATGGAATTTCAAGTGGCCATGAATAACCAAAATAGGCTCTAAAATGAACAAAATTAGAGGTCTCACATTTCTTGGTTTCAAACTATATTACAAGGCTACAGTAACAAAACAGTGTGGTACTGGCATAAAAACAGACATACAGACTAATGGAATAGAATAGAGAGCCAAGAAAACAAATCCTTATGTCAATTGATCTCTGGCTAATGTGCCAAGATCATTCAATAGGAAAAAGAGTGTCTCCTCAACAAATGATGCTGGGAAAACTGTATATCCACAAGCCAAAGGATGAGGTTGGACTCTTATTTTAGACTTTGTATGAAATTATCTCAAAATGGATTAAAGACTAAAATAAAAGACCTGAAAACAAAAACCCCAAAAATAAAATCCTAGAAGGAAACATAAGAGAAAAGTTTCACAATACTGGATGTGGCAATTTCTTGAATATGACTGTAAAATAACAGGAGACCAAAGCAAAAAATAGATAAATCAGACTACATCAAACTGCTTTTCTGTGCATCAGAGGACACAATCAATAGAGTGAAAGGCAATATATGGAGTGGGAGAAAATATTTTCAAATTATATGAAGAATATTAAAGAACTACAACTTCAACAATAACAAAAATAAATTGAGTAAAAAGTGGGCCAAGGACTTGAATAAACATTTCTCCATAGATGATATACAAAAGACAAACAATCATATGAAAAGGTTCTCAACATCACTAGTAAGAAGAGAAATGCATATCAGAACAATGAGATGTCACCAGATACCCACTAGCATGACTACTATCAAAACAGAAAATAAGAACCCTGGTGGTAAGGATGTGGAGAATTTGGAACACTTGTGAACTTTTTGGGGATTGTAAAATGATGACGCTTCTATGGAAATGGTATAGAAGTTCCTCAAATATCAAAACTGCCATATGATCCAACAGTCCCACTTCAATATATATATCCAAAAGAATTGAAAGCAGAGTCTGAAAAAGATAGCAGCATGCTCATAGCATTATTCATGATAGCCAAGAAGTGCAAGCAATCCAAGTCCACTACAAAATGAATAAACAAAATGTAGTATATATCTATGGTGAAGTATTATTTACTATTAAAAGGAATAAAAATCTTTCCATATGCTACAACATAAATGAACTTAAGGGCATTATGCTAAGTGAAATAAGTCAGTGACAAAAAGAAATCTTGCATGATTCTACTTATATTAGGTATCTAAAGTACTCAAATTCACAGAAACAAAAAATAAAATGATAGTTACCAGAGATTAAGAGAGAGGAAATGGGGAGTCATTGTTCAGTGGGTATAGAGTTTCCGTTTCCAAGAGGAGAAAGAAAAGCTCTGGAAATTGGTTGTACAACAACATGAATACACCCTATACTTCTGAACTGGACACTTATAATTGATTAAGATGGTAAAGTTTACTCACCGTTATTCTCTTAGTTCATTTCAAATTTGTATTCATTATGAAATTCTACTCTATTATGCATGAAATTCTATGCAATTTTCCAATACTGAAATTATATTTTATCCAGACTGGGTAAGGGCAGTACCTCAGATGCAAATTTTAAGAAGGTACCAAAAATCTTAATAGTCAAGATAAATAGTATTTTAATGCATTATTTAAAAAAAAAATTCCATGAGGAACAAAATATCAAAATTTAAATACAGACCGGATCAGTTAAAAGTGCCATGTCAAGCTATACTGGGGCCCGGGGCAAATGAAAAAATCAGTAATACTGATTCAAGGTTAAACGTTTTTGTCTCCACCCACTTCAGATGATCTTGCCATAATCTTACCAGTAAGACTGAATTCATCTGATCTAACCTCCATGCATTTCTTCCTCTTTACTTCAGAACTGTGAGAATTTCACTTTTCCTTTACTCCTGTCTCTGAGATGTTCTCCCTGTTGGTATTTGGTATATTTGGACTCATCTTATTTCCACTATATGTTCCCTGATTATGTTTTTTTTTTTTTATTATTGATAGTATAACCACACTCCCAGATACTCAAGATTCAATCTGTTACTATAACTCTACCTTCTCTGTCAAGAGTTTTATTCATTAAATTGTAAATTCTAATTGTGGATTCTAACTCATTCCCTCATTTCTATTTCTGCTGCCACTATCTTATTAGCAAACAGTTGTGTTTGCTACTACAATTTGTACCAGTTAAATACCATTGAGAAACTTCTTTGGTGGTTCAGACGGTAAAGTGTCTGCCTACAATGTGGGAGACCCAGGTTCAATCCCTGGGTCGGGAAGATCTCCTGGAGAAGGAAATGGCAACCCACTCCAGTATTCTTGCCTGGAAAATCCTATGGACGGAGGAACCTGGTAGGCTTCAGTCCATGGGGTCCCAAAGAGTCGACAGGATTGAGCGACTTCACTTTCACTTTCTTTCACTTTCTAAATACCATTGAAGTGCCTGTTTACTATTCATGCCTTTGTGCAGTTCAAGCTCTGGAAGAAGTATTCTTTTTCTCTACACTTATGAACATTTTAGCCAGTTCCCAAGAGCCAGTCATTAAATCTTCAGTGATAAATAAAGCTAGAAATAATCACAACCTCTATGGAATTTTTATATCAGTCAATTCAGTTCAGTTCAGTCACTCAGTCAGGTCCAACTCTTTGCGACCCCATGGACTGCAGCACGCTGGCCTCACTGTCCATCACCAACTCCCGGATTTTACTCAAACTCATGTCCATTGAGTCAGTGATGCCATCCAGCCATCATCCTCAGCTGATAAAGAATACGCCTGCAATGCAGGAGACCTGGGTTCGATCCCCGGGTTGGGAAGATCCCCTGGAGAAGAGAAAGGCTGCCTACTCCAGTATTCTGGCTTGTTATCAGTCCCACATGATTTAAATCTAGTTTTGATCTTATTAATGAAATGTCTCTCATCTGTTACAAGTTGTTAGCTCCCAGAAGGCAAGGTCAATGTATGTACTTTCAACACCAAGCAGAGTGTGAAATTGTGTGAGTGTGTAATGATTGAATGAATAATTACTTTGAATCTCCTTATCTAGTAATTTCTCCACATTATACATTATATAACACTAGCCACTTAAATGCTGTTGGCCTGGAGGAGAAAACAGAGGTTCATGAAACATCACAAACAAAATGTACCCCTAGGGAATTGAACGTTTTTTATTTGTTCACAGGTTAGGAAGTTAAAATGTTTAAAATGTTCAACATGTTCTCAGCCCTTAGGAAACCACTAGAGTGCAACCAAATACATTAACACTGTCATCTTGGAATAGAGTATATATTTTTCAAGCTTAGGATAACTATTATCTCAAATGTGCTTCTGAGAAAATTGGATAATTTATACATTAATTAAACTCAATAATACTCTTACTGAAATTGTCATTTGGAAAGAATGGTACCACATAATACCCACCAGTATATCCATACAAAACAAAAATATCTTTACATTCTACAGTAATAAGTGGGCTTATATCACAGTTGAAGAAATAGCTTTTCTAATTTACCAGATATTCCAGGGGGATAAATTGCTCCTAAAAAAAGAGACATCCAAAAAATGGCTAACAGACTTCTGAATGCAGTTGTAAAGAACAGTCATTTGACAAGTGTTTGCATATCTACTCTGCTGAACACTTGGAAAGTATTAGCAAAAAGTATTAAAGAGCATCATTGGTCTTTATTGGAGCAAAACTAGAGAATAGAATTCTAGGAGAAAATATAGAGTAAAACCAAAGCATAAACTTGCACTTGAACAGAGCATCACTACGAAGGAAAACAAGTGAATTTAGGAATTCAAATACAATGGGTCAATCCAGGTACCAGGTCACAGTAGAAGTAAGCTGACAGATACTTAGGATTTCCAAATTTTATATACATTTCTTCATTTAAAAAGAATTTACTCATGGGTCTGAAATTCTGTGAAAAATTATAAAGCTTTGATTATTAAGATAATATGATATTGGCAGACAGATGGCAAGGTGACAATGGAACAGAGTCCAGAAATTGGCATACATATTTATGGTCAATTGGATTTTTTAAAACTGAAGTACATTTTATAATATGAAATTAGTTTTAGGTGTACAACATAGTGATGCAAAATTTTTATTGACTATACATTTAAAATTATTATGAAATACAGTCTATGTTCCCTATGGTGTATGATATATCCTTATAGCCTATTTATTTTATATATAGTAGATAGTAGTTTGCACCTCTCTGTAAACCTATAGGTTTAATTGCCCATCCCCCTACAGCCTCTCTAATAGCACCACTAATTTGTTCTCTATATCAGTTAGTCTGTTTCTATTATTATTTTGTTATATTCATTCATTTTACTTTTTAGATTCTACATGTAAGTGATACCATACAGTATTTGCCTTTCTCTGTCTGATTTCACCCTCCAAGTTCATCCATGCTCTTGCAAATAGCAAAGTTTTATTTTTTATGGCCAAGTAGTATTCCATTGTGTATATATACCACTACTTCTTTATGCATTCATCTGTTGGTGGACACGTAGGTTGCTTCTATCTTAGCTACAGTGAATAACGCTGCTTGTGCCTTTTTTTTTTTAAATCAGTACCACACTGTGTTGATTACTGTAGCTTTCTAATACAGTCTGAAGCCAGGGAGGGTGATTTCTCTTGCTCTGTTCTTCCTTCTCAAGACTGTTTTGGCCATTCTGGGTCTTTTGTGTTTCCATAACAATTTTAAACTTATTCTAGTACCAGTTCATCCTAAATGAGATCAGTCCTGGGTGTTCATTGGAGGGACTGATGTTGAAGCTGAAACTCCAATATTTTGGCCACCTGATGCAGTGAGCTGACTCATTTGAAAAGACCCTGATGCTTGGAAAGTTGAGGGCAGGAGAAGAAGGGGACGACAGAGGACGAGATGGTTGGATGGCATCACCGACGCAATGGACATGGGTTTGGGTGGACTCCAGGAGTTGGTGATGGACAGGGAGGCCTGGTGTGCTGCGGTTCCTGGGGTCGCAAAAAGCCGGACACGACTGAGTGACTGAACTGAACTGAAGTTCTGTGAAAGGTTCCCTTGATTTGCTTTATAGGAATTTGTATTGAACCTGTAGATTGCCTTGGGTAGTAAGGTTGTTTTAGCCACATCAGTTCAGTTTAGCCACACGATTACCAAAATTCAGGGTCACTTAATGCAAAGCTCATGAATAAGGAAGACAGCCCTTATATATTTATTGAAAAATATCTGTAAGTAGACCTGTGCAGTTCAAATCATATCATTCTAAGGTCAAGTGTACATGTGAGAGTGACTTTAAGCAGGAGTAGATGAGGGAACTGCCTGAGCAGACAGCCCAGACTCTACTTTGCTCCCTAGAGTCGCACCAGAGTCCGGCATTTAGCTCCTGTCTATAGTTACATGGGTAGGAGTTTCATATAGGTAAGTAGTCCCAATCCCCAACATTCCAGTGACTCACTGGGGAAATTTATGCTCCTCATCCATGAAACTTCAGGTTCTGTAGGATTGGAGACCCTAATCCCAAAGTGGGGTGCACTCTCGCCAGGAGATATAGTGAGGGTCTTTTTGAATTATAAGGTAAGGCTGTCTGGAAACCAGTAAGTGAGGAGTCAGAATCTAGATAGGGATAGTATACTCTGATCACTGAAAGGTCATAGGACTGCTTTTATCAAAGTGGGAGAATATAATTCAGGTGCTCCAGGTGGGGTTCTCTTATGACTTCCTGTCCGAATTATAACTGTGAATGAACACAAGCCTAAAAAATGTATGGCTTCAGACTTTCCTTGTGGCACAGTGCATAAGAATGTGCCTGCCAATGCAGGGGATACAAGTTCCATTCCTGGTCCTGGAAGACTCCACATGTACCACAACTATTGAGCCCACACTCTAGAGCCCGTGAGCAGCAACTCCTGAAGCCCCTGCAGCCTAGATCCTGCACGCTGCTCCTACTGAAGCCCCTGCAGCCTAGATCCTGCACACTGCTCCTACTGAAGCCCCTGCAGCCTAGATCCTGCACGCTGCAACTCCTGAAGCCCACGTGATTAGAGCCTATGCTCTGCAACAAGAGAAGCCACTGCATTGAGAAACTCATGCACCACAACAAAGAGTAGCCCCCACTTGCTGCAATTAGAGAAAGTCCGTGCAAAGCAATGAAGACTCAGCACAGTAAAAATCAAAAATAAATAAATAAATAACATTTTTTTAAATGTATGGATTCAAAGGGCTCAGACGCTTCAGGAATGACACTTTGGAGCACACCACTAGGTAAGTTAGCAAGACATGCAAAGGTAAAACCTCAAGACGAGGAAAATAGAATCAGATGCTAGTGGAAGGAAAACTAGTATTAGGTCCAAAACTAACTGCAATGACTAAGGCTTCTAAGTTCACTCACTCTTCTCAGTTTTCCCTCAAGAAGAAGGATCCATGAAGATCTGCTCCATATGTAAAGTGGAATTGTACTGCACAAGTTATGGACTGTGGTGGCCATGGAGGTATGCGACTCACACATCTTTTCAAGACAGCACTTTCTATGATGAGCATAGATATTCTCCAGCTGCAGCACCTTCCACATCCTCTCGGCTACAGATCACAAGTTGCCTTTAGCCAGTAAGTATAAAACTCCCTTCATTCATTCCCCTTCTTTCAGTGATTCCAGTCTTGCACTACTTGATGACCAATGTCTGCAAATATCTGTTTCATGTATTCTGTTCAGTTTTTCAGTTGTTTTACATGGAAGAATAATTTCCATTCCAGTTATTGCTATAGGCTGGAAACAGAAATCCAGTGAACTTTAAATAATGTATTTAATGTTTCCTCAGAAATCATTTATGAAATGCACTCAAATTATAGTACAGAGTGAAATACCCAATTAAGTCTAACTTTGGTTGCTTTGATTCAAAAGAAAATGCAAAGAAACTCTAAAACATTTCTTATCCATAAGCTAAGAATTAAATAAACATAATAAATTAGGACACACAAATCATTTTGTTGTTGAAAGTTTTTTGGGTATATCCTGTTATTTAGTTAATGTATCTGATAATATCCACAGGCTTAAAAGACACATAAATGCCTAAAATCATACATATATATTGATACCTTTTTAAGATATACATTAGACTTTTTAAGAAAACAACCTAATCAAATGGATATGTGCTGCTGCTGCTGCTAAATTGCTTCCGTCATGTCCAACTCTGTGCGACCCCATAGATGGCAACCCACCAGGCTCCCCCTTTCCTGGGATTCTCCAGGCAAGAACACTGGAGTGGGTTGTCATTTCCTTCTCCAATGCATGAAAGTGAAAAGTGAAAGTGAAGTCGCTCAGTTGTGTCTGACTCTTAGCGACCCCATGGACTGCAGCCCACCAGGCTCCTCCCTCCATGGGATTTTCCAGGCAAGAGTACTGGAGTGGGGTGCCATTGCCTTCTCCGAATGGATATGTAAGTCAACAAAATATCAACCCCCAAAATTTTTTAAATGGATCACAATGGAACGAATATTAAATGCAGCCCTAGGAAACTGCAATGTCATTAGATCGTTAAATATTTATATGAGAAAAATTGCTTTGAAAGAAATCTAAATATCAACAATCTAATCACTACTTTTCAATGTTATGAGGTTTTCTGGTTTTAACTTTGTAAATATTTAGCGGGGCTAATAACTAGACAAATTTTGTATGAAAACTCTAATAATATAAAGATTAAATAAATAAACAAAATCCCAAAGTCTTTCCAGTGATTTTTCTAGTTTGGCAAATGTAGTTAGTAACCCAGCTATAAGCTCTAATCCTTTGTCTAGTGCCCTTTCTACAATTATTATGCTGCCAAAAACATAAATAGCCAATGTCATATATGACAAACAATCCCTTTTTTCCTAAATAGTTCTTATGACCAGTATTGTAACTTAAGGCATCTGTTTCTCATGACTTATCTCAAAGCAAATATTGTCTCAGCACAGTGGCAAGACATTAAACTTCCTCTTTCTCCTTATACCCAAGTGTTATTTCCAGTGACAGGATTGTAATAAGCAAACAGAATGTAGTTGAATTCTGGGGGAAAGGTCAGAAAAAATGAAGTTAAAGATAAACCTGTATCATAGTGTTGAAGTGAAGTGAAATGAAAGTTGCTCAGTAGTGTCTGACTCTTTGTGACCGCATAGACTATACAGTCCATGGAATTCTCCAGTCCAGAATACTGGAGTGGGTAACTGGTCTCTTCTCCAGGGAATTTTCCCAATCCAGGGATTGAACTCTGGTCTCCCACATTGCAGGTGGATTCTGTCCTAGCGGAGCTACCAGAGAAGCCCAACTTCTCTGGTATAATCTGGGATAATAAGGGATAATCTTGCTTCCCTGGGTGGCTCAGTGGTAAAAAATCCACCTACCAATGCAGGAGATGTGGGTTCAATCCCTGGGTCGGAAAGATCCTCTGGAGAAGGAAATGGCAACCCACTCCAATATTCTTGCCTGGGAAATCCCATGGACAGAAAAACCCATGGTGGGTTACAGTCCATGGGATTCCAGAGTCAGACATGCGTTAATGACTAAACAACAATAAGAATAAAAGAGTAATCTTGCTGTTACAATGTATGGACAGAGGAATCCAAATAAAAAGCTTGCAATCAAAGGGCACTTTTACACAAATAATAATGATAATTGCATTTTTTAAATTGGCATTAGACATTGTTGTTGTTCTGACGTTGTTGTTCAGTCACTAAGTTATGTCCGACTCTTTGCAACCCCATGAACTGCAACATGTCGGGCTTCCCTGTCCACTATCTAGACTACACTAAACTAAATTTCCTTTTGAATTTAACTTCATATTTAAAGCATTCTTATATTTGCCCATGATTAGATCCATCAATATAGATGGAGACAGAAAGCTCAGTTCACTGAGCTCATTTATTCAGCCTATTTCCTTATAGTGCTGTTGAAATAGCTCTTGAGCCATTCTGGATTAAAAATTACCTAAGATGACCAAATGATCTAGTGATGTGATATGTTTGTACAGCAAAGTTTATGAAGTCTATATACAAGTTTCTTGGGTTTAATATTAAATTTTCTGTATTTTTATCAACCTCTATGATTCCATTTTTCTATACCTGACCAAAACAAGCAGGTAACAATGTGATTTATCATAATTTTTAAATTATGATTTCTTTGGAAGAAACAAGTATCAAACACATGTTAAAAAAAAAAGCTATTCTGTCAGTGGAATTAAACTATGCTTCAGTTAATATTCCCAAATAATTTAGGTATATCTTTTATTACAACTTTTCTATACTATGGTATTTGAAAAATAAATTTCTTTACAAACATCAATTTCATATATGAAATGTGAAAGTTATATTTAATATAAAGATAAATTCAGGAGTAGGTTTTCTCAAAAGCTTTTGGTTTGGAGAACTATTTGTTGTGATTGCATTTAATATTTTTCTTATTTTAAAATAGGGGAAATATGTTTAATAAAATTTCAATAGGAAATTTAGTTAAGGTCAAAATGTGATTCAGTTATAAACAATGAAAACTCAAATTGCTTTAAAATATGATCATTTGAAATAGCTTTTACTTCATATTCATGCAGGCATGCTAAGTTGCTTCAGTTATGTCCAACACTGTCCATGTCCCCATGGACAGTAGCCCTCTAGGTTCCTCTGTCCAAGGGATTCTCTACGCAAGAATACTGGAGTGGGATGCTGTGGCCTCCCTCCTCCAGGGGATCTTCCAGACCCAGGGATCAAACTCACGTCTTACATCTAATCTACATTCTTGGAGAGGGACATTTTTTGGTGATTTTTACCTTCAGAAATCCCAACAGCTTCTCACAGTGAATAGACTGATCTTATGTGTCTGGCAAGGAGAGAAGAAATGTAATCATTTTAAAATATACTCAGGCCTTATTCATAATGAACTCCTCCTCTCTAGGAGGAGAGAAGTCACTGTAACATTATCTTCTAATTCCTTCAAGTTTTAGCACTCTTTCTCACTCTCTTTCTACCTGCTCTGAGCTGTTAGTCTCAACTGTACTTTCAGGCAGACTGAAGATGAATTCTATTACACTTCTATGTGTACTTATATCTGTGGCTTCCTCAACTCAGTTTATCTAATTTGTGAAATAAATTTTCATGTTTTCCACCTTTCAAAAATTGGTTAAAATTCCTTAAAAACTTAAAGGCTTTATCCCATTTTTACCATGGGTTTATTTTTCAATGTGTTTTCAAAATTGTTACATGGATGTTTAGAATGAGACTGATTTTTATATTGGTATTTAACAAATGACTACCTTAAAAACTTGAATCATTTCTTCTATTGCCTATATCTGCTTCCCTACATAGTCATATGCTGTAAAAATAGTTTTCAAAGTCTTTTTTCTTATAATATTGAAAAGACAATATTTCTAAACTATAAAAACTTATGATAAAAGCAGAGACTCAAGTTTTTTTTATTAACTTTAATGGGAAGATCTTTTTATTTTAATATATTCATAAGGCAAAATTTTACTTTGAAATGGAACTTTTATCATATAAAGTATCTGACTTCTATTCCAGATAACTAAGTTGTTTTTTTTTTTTTTTTTTAATGGATGCTTAATGTCTAACATTCTTAACTGGATCCAATATGTTTAAATATATTTTTCTTCTTTTAAATATTTTTTTCAATGTATATTTATTTGCTTACATTTCCTAATTTCAAAGTGTTTTCATTCCCTATGTAAATACAATTTTTGAATTTCAACATGTTGCTGTTTTTATAGTCTCATTTTAAAAGAAACTCAATGTCCAAGAATAATACAAAAAATATCACCCAAATTCCACACTTGTTAACATTTACTGTGTTTATTTTCTTTCTCTCTTTCCAATATGGTAATTTTCAAATGCCATTATTCTCTTTACACTATACTAGCTGATATTCTACCATTTGTTCACTTACTGATTGATAGAAGAATAATTTCACAACTTTTATTTCACTCAATGAATTTGAATCCAGTACTATCAATCTTTTTACTTCAAAGCTAAAATTGCTCCAGCTTTGGCCAGTGTGAGTCTCTTTAAGCTGTCTTCCCTGTCCTATGTAAAAGTCTCCAATTTTTGAGCACCCACTTATTGCGTAGCACAAACTACCTCAAATACATAACAATGACAGATATGCCTAATTGTTTTTTGAAAAATCTCTACATTCAAATCAAGAGAAACATCTCTTCGGACTAGACATATAGAGCCATAATTTAAGGCTGATGTCAAAGCCTTGATGGACTTGAACCAGAAAACCAGTAGAGGGAGATATGAGTTTGTATAGCATAATAGAGACTATCACAGCAGTTAAATTAGGTGTCACTCCATGAGTGTAAGGATTGTAGCAGAATTTTCCCACTCATACATATAATAAGTGAAAAATGTTTGATACCTACTCAAGGCTGAGGTGTATATCATCTAACAAAGGTAATGTCAATTAGGGCTAGGTGTAAATGTCCACTGACTCAGTTTCTGGATCTACAAGATAACTATGGGATAGAATTGCTAAGCCACTACTATAAAACCTGCTTCCAGACCAGGACCTCAGAGGCCTGGGGAAAATAGCCACAGAACTGCCAGACAAGATAAGCGGACAACTTCCCCCTCAAGTGTGTGTGTATGCTCAGTCGTGTCCGACTCTTTGTGACCCCACGGGCTATAGCCCACCCAGCTTCTCTGTCCATGGGATTTTTCCGGGCAAAAATTCCCCTACTCCAGGGGAATCTTCCTGACCCAGGAGTTGAACCCACATCTCTTGTGTCTCCTGCATTGGCAGTCAGATTCCGCTCAAGACCAAACTACATTTCTAAATCATATAAAGAAATCTGATGACAAGGCTTTAAATATACTGGAGCTAATACATTTAAAATGATAGAAAAGTAAAAAGAACTTTAAAATAGGTATTTCAAAGATCCTCAGAGAGAGCAGTGTGGAGTTTGGGGATTTTGCTTCAAAAACTTGTTCTAAAGAAATGAAAATGTTGGCTAAATGAGATAAAAAAGAAAACCATAGCAACATTGCTTGGCAAGAGCTCATCTGTGGGTTTCTTAGAATGTCTGTATATCTCCTAGAGTGTTCATACAGAAGCAGGCAGTAAGGAATTCGATTCCTAGATGGGAAACGGGAACAGAATGGTACAGCAGGAAATGGTGGATCTGAGAAAGATCACTACTTGAAGCTGGAGCTATCAGACCCCCAGACTTGTGAAAGACAATTGAAAAACCTCTGCAAATCTCTGGGCTAGACAGGCAGCAAACAATCTCACTTCTAGGAACTGAGCCAAACCACCTGCTGTCTCCATGACTGCCTCTGTCAGAGGCTTAGAGCCAGAACTCTAAGACATGATTGTCTGGCCTGGTTTATGTCCTCTAAAAATGAGTTTATTAATCAATGTCTTAATAGGATATTTTACTTAACATTTTTAGTTAATTGATTGATAAGGTAGCAATAAATTAGTAATGTCACACAAACAAGGGCAAATGACCAGATGGCAGACACAAGGTTTGCTGCTGGATTCGTTGGGAGAAAACTCAGGAAGACAGGATCAGTAGCAGGCTTGTGTGGCCCCATTGCCTGTCACATGATGATGGCACAGAGCAACCTGCCAGATATCAGACTCCAGCAGAGGGATCCTGACAATTTGGCCACAGGGCTTCAAGCTAGCTCATTAAAGAAGCCCTTATTATTCCTCTGGTATAAACGTGGGGTGGAATAGCAGAGATACAGTGGGAGAAGATGTGGATCCGGCTGTTCCTTCTGACATCCCGCACAAGCAGTTGAGAGGAAAATCAGCCCACCCTTGGTATGATCAGAGGCTAGCATCCAAGACTAGCAGACAGTGCTCTATGTAATGGAAGCAAGTTGCTGGATTCACCACTTTAGTGTTTATGGTAAGCTATGTATGAGCCTCCTTCTTGGCATTAATAGGTAGATGGGCTCCGTGTTTTGTGGTTAGCTGGAATCTGTTGCCTGAAGCAGTTGGCTTTACTTGGTTTACGAGAAGCTTTGCAGGAGGCAAAGTCCTCTATAGTTGGTCAGCTGAAGGGAATCAGTCTGGGAAAATCTGACTCTCACTTCTTAGAAAGAATAGAGAACATTTGAACAATACCATTTATAAGTTTGATCTAATGAACAACTGTAAAATACTACTCCAAAGAATCAGAATATATGCAATATTTTTTAAAATGCAAGAAATGTTTTCTAAATGGACGAATTTTTAAATGTTACACACAACTCATTTTCTGCTCAAGTGCAACTTACTTTAGAAGTCACTAACAAAATACTTTAAAAGCCATAGCTGTAGAAATTTTGAAAATATTCTTATAAAATTAAAAATAAAGTTAAATCAATGAAAGAAATGAATTTGAAACAAAAAGATGAAACAAATGGATCAGTGTGCCTAGTTGATAGCGTACTGACACAGAGAAATATCTCAAGTTAGTTTAAAACTGTGTGTCTCCACTGTGATGTATTTTGTGGACAAGGAAATCTTCAAGGAAATCTTAAGTTGTGCTCAATAATCATATTGCTAAGATCAAAATTGGTACTGTTTTCCTGAAAATATTGTGTGTATGTGTTCCAACATAAGAGCTTCTCCTAGACAAAGATGAGACAATTTAAGTAACAAAAAGAATAAAACTGGTATGACTATTCTAAAAACTGCAATATGTACTATGACTAAAATATATATAAATATATGTACATATGCATACATATCCATTATACTACACACACACACACACATATATATATATGCACATATCCTATAAATCAGAAATTCCACTCATAGGTATGTCTCCAATAAGTACAATGCTCATTAAGACTTGTACAAGAATGTCCATAGAAACACTATTCTTATAACCAAAACCTGAGGATAACCCAAAACTCATCAAGATAGAATGGATAAATTAAAAGTGGCTTAATCCATACAAGGAATATTATACAAAAATGAGGATGAACAATTTTTTAATGTAAAGTAACAGAGATGAAATTCACAAAATTAATGTAGAATAAAGGAAGCACAAAGGATACATATTATATGAAGCCATTTATACTAATGTAAGAAATCCTCAAAAGTAAGCTATGGTGTTAGAAGGCAGGACAAGTTCCCTGGGAATATTATTACCAAATGTAAGAGATGCTGCTTGAAGTAACTAAATTATATACTTATGATTTGTAGACTTATATGCATATGTTATTTTTCAAAGTAGAGTTTACATTAAAAAAGAATCAGAACTTCCACTGCTAGGTGAAATGAGGCAGCTTGCAACAGAGCAGCAGTTTCACTAAAATCAGCTAGGGAAAAAAAGAATAGCTACAGTGAATTGTAGCACATCAGATATATTAAAATTCACAAATTCAAAATGATCCATTTTTAAAGTTTATCATTCACCCCTGGGGGTGATAAGGAATCAAATTATTATTCTGAAACTGATAAATAAAAGGAAAATATTAAGCATTTATGCTGTCTATCCTACAAATTGTAACAGGGTCACCAAATAATTGATAGAATTAGAATATAAAAAGTGCTAGAAGGCTAGAAGGAGTGCTAGAAAGTGCTAAAAGAAGTGTTAGAATTAGAAAACTACCATTTTGTAAGATCTAGTGAAATATGAGACCTATGTAATGATGGTCAGTGGCTGCTAAAAACCATTGAAAAGCAGATGAAAGACTATGAAAATGCCTGAATTCTTTGATCAATTTTAATGTTTTCAAGAGATAATCATGCTTTATGTACTTCCTGATATGACAAACCGTGAAATACACACCATAGTTGATGTACTCTGAAGTCAATCAAACCTTATAAAGCCTCCAGAACTAATTACCAGTTTATCAGAAATATTAATACCAGATACAGATTTTGCAATTAGCAAAATACAGAACATGGGGAATTACACTGGACAAATACCTATTTCTTTTTACAAATGTGTTGAAAGGAAGAAAAAGGGGAGAAAACAAATAGATTAAGGCATATGAGTCTCGTCAACCAAACACAGTGTGCGAACGACGCTTGAATATTGATTCAAGCAAGGCAATTTGTAAGGGAAAATGTGAGACAATAGGGAAGATTCAGCACTATTTTATAATTTAAGGTACTTTTGTTAAACTTTTAGCTGTGATAATAACATTCTGATTATTATAAAATAAAAGAGTCTGTATCTTTTGAATTTCAGACAGAAGTATTTAAGAATGAAGCAGTTCAAATCTTATGTTTGCTTCAAAATAATCCAGTGAAAGTGAAAAACTAAGTAGGGGTATATGAACATGATTGACAAAGTTGATAATTATTGAATCTGGGTGATGGTCCATGGGGATTCATTATACTATTCTATTTCATGTATGTTACAAGTATGTGTGTGAGTCAGTCATGTCTGACTTTGTGACCCCATGGACTATAGCAGTATGTTACAAAGATACTACTAAATAAAACCATACCACTAAATAAATCTTAAGAGAACTATAATTTTTAGAACTGAATGATAAAGATAAATAAAAAATGAAAAAAAAGATAAATGAAAAAAACAGAACTGAATGATAAAAATAAATCATTTATAAACTAATAGCTTTAAAGCAACTAAAGCAACAAATTATTACTTTTAATTCATAAATTATAAAAGGGTAAATAATTTGAAAATAAATCTCTAAAGTATATAAATAAAGAAACTATGGATAAAAGCAGAAATTGGTGCAATAGAAAACAAAGATGCACTGGATTCAATAAGCAATGGAACCAGCCCAGGTTGGATGCATGAGACAAGTGCTCGGGCCTGGTGCACTGGGAAGACCCAGGGGATCGGGTAGAGAGGGAGGTGGGAGGGGGGATCGGGATGGGGAATACATGTAACTCCATGTCTGATTCATGTCAATGTATGACAAAACCCACTGAAATGTTGTAAAGTAGTTAGCCTCCAACTAATAAAAATAAATGAAAAAAAAATAAAAGCAATGGATTCAGTCCATTCAACAATACAATGGATTCAATAAACACAAAAATTAAAACAATAAAATTGGCAAACATTAAAAAATTGATCAAAAATATTTTAATTGATATAACACATAACTAGAGTTGTTACATGACTGAGCGACTTCACTTTCATTTTTCACTTTCATGCATTGGAGAAGGAATGGCAACCCACTCCAATATTCTTGCATGGAGAATCCCAGGGATGGGGGCGCCTGGTGGGCTGCCGTCTATGGGGTCGCACAGAGTCGGACACGACTGAAATGACTTAAGCAGCAGCAGCAGCAGAGTTGTTAGAACCAAGATAAAGATTCTAACATGAATGAATTAAAGAAAAGATATTAATAATTTAAATTCCCTTTCTGTTAAGCAGTATAAGAAATACATCCTGTCCAGTTGTTAACAAGATTGCAAACAAACAAGAAGCTAAAATCTTAAAAGAGAATAGATTCAGAAAGGTAAACATGGCTCCAAACTTCATTTGTCCTGACAGTATTTGCATATCCAGAAGAAACTGCTATAAAACTGAGCTAGATTTTAGTCAGTCTCAGGAGGATTGAGGAATCCATCAAAGTCCAGTATCAAGTTAAAAGGGAGATTTTGATAAACCATGAGCCATTTTACCTAGGACCCTGAACACCAGAGGGTGATGATAAACTGAAAGTAAAACAGTCTCTTAAGGACTTTCAGTCCACTTATAATTATTGAATGGTCCAAGGAACCTCAAACCTGAAATGTTATTTAAAGATGTTATGATGGATATGAATATATAGCCTCCCCAGTACCTGGCAATAGCCAATAAATATCCTAAGTTTTACTGATTTTTCCAAAAAATGCAAAGTTTAACAAAGATATATTGAAATGCAAGGAAACAAGACATGATAAGAAAATAACAGCATAGACATCAGAAAAGAAACCAGAAACAAACAAACAAAAAAAACCAGAGACATAAAAGTTTGGCAGGAAAGTATAAAAAGTGACATAAATATTTTAAAAAATTATATACATAATAACACTGAGGAATACCAGTGATTGAAATTAATTACTCAACGCAAGGTTTAACAACTAAAGGGAATTTTTGGCACTTGCACAGAAACAGATATATAGATCAATGAATGGAACAGAATAGACAGAACAGAAATCATAAACCTACACTCATACCATCAATTAATCTTTAACAAATAAAGCAAAAATATGCAACGGAGAAAAGACAGTCTCTTCAGCTGGTGGTACTGGGAAAGCTCGATAGACACATGTAAATCAATGAAATTAGAATACTCCCTCACACCATATACAAAAATAAACTCAAGATAGTTTAAAGACTTAAAAATAGAAGATGTGACACCATAAAACTCCTAGAAGGTAGCATAAAACATTCTTGGACATAAATCATAGCAATATATTCTTAATCTTCCAAAGTAAAAGAAATAAAAGCAAAAATAAGCAAATGGGACCTAATCAAGCTTAAAGCTTTTGCATAGCAAAGGAAACTATCACCAAAATGAAAAGCGCTCCTAAGGAATGGGAGAAAATATATGCAAATGATGCAGTGATAAACAGTAATATCCAAAATATATATACAGCTCATACAACTTAATATCAAAAAGAAACAACAACCCAATCAGAAAATAGGCAGAAGACCTAAATAGACATTTCTCCAAAGAAGACCTACAGATGGCCAATAGGCACAGGAAACAATACTTGGTATCATTAATTATTAGAGAAATGCAAGTCAAAACTACAATGAGGTGTCACCTCACACCTGTCAGGATGGCTATCATCAAAAAGCTTATAAATAATAAATGCTGGAGAGGATGTGGAAAAAAAGGGAATCCTTATACATTGTTGGTGGGAATGCAATTGGTGCCCCCGACTATGAAGAACAGTATGGAGGTTCCTTAAAAACCTAAGACTAGAACTACTGTCTGATCCACCAATTCTATTCCTGGTTATATATCCAGAAAAAATGAAAACAGTAATGCAAAAAGATGCACGCACCCCAGTGTTCATAGCAACGATATTTTACAATAGCCAAGACAAGAAGCAACCTAAGTGTCCATCAACAGACCAAAAAAGAAAATGTGGTATTTATATACAATGGAATGTCACTCAGCCATAAAAAAGAATGAAATATTGCCATCTGCAGCAACATGGATGGACACAGAGATATCATACTAAGTCAAGTAAGTCAGAGAAAGCAAATATTTCATGATATCACTTAAATGTGGCATCCAAAAAATAATACAAATGAATCTCTCTATGCAAAACAGAAACAGACTCACAGACAGAACACACACTAGTGGTTACTGAAGGGAAGAAGAGGGGAGGTGGGATAAATTAGAAATATGGGATAACAGATACAAACTACTACACATAAAATAGATAAACAACAAGGATTTACTAATAGCACAGGGAGCTATATTCAATATCTTTTAACAACCTATAATGGAAAATAATCTGGAAAAAATATATATATAACTGAATCACTTTGCTGTATAGCTGAAACTAACACAATATTGTAAGTTAACTACATTTTAAGTGACAAATAATAAGAAAAATAATATAAATTGTAAGACTGAGAATATGATTGAAATTAATTACTCATGCAAGGCTTAACAACTGAAAAGGATTAGTGAACATGAAATTAAAAACTACAAAAATAGAAAATGCAAAAAGTTAAGCTAAAATGACATAAAATTAAATAGAAGTTCTATAATGTTTTAACTTAAATCCTATTTTAAAAAAGAAAATAGAGCATATTTGGTAGTAAGAGTTTTGAAAAATGTTTTAGAGTGGTGAAAAATGTCAGCACAGGATTCTAGAAATTGCAGCATAAAACACAAGAAATTTAAGCATAGAAACATCACAGTGAAACTACAAGAAAACAAAGATGAAGCAGAAGAAAAAGCTGCAAGACTAACAGAAAAACTAATTTTAAAAAAATGTGACAGATTGACAGTTAACTTCTCAACTGAAACAAAAGAAACCAGCAAATAGTGAAATTATATCATCAAATTTTCTGCAGCAAAATAAAATTCTAATGATCTCAAATTATATGCATTGCAAAAAAAATTCTTTAATAATTAGCTAAAATAAACTTTTTTTAATAAGAAAATTTGGATTTGCCATCAGCAAACACAGTCTAGAGTAATTTCTAAAGGATACTACAATCAAGAAAAAAATCAACTGGAAATTCAGAGATTCAGGAAAAAACAAAAAGCCACCAACATTGTTGTCTATGTGGCTAAACTGAAAGGACATGAACTATAAATAGCAATGATGACATATTTGGAGGTTTATAAAATACAGGTCAAAAATATCATGCAAGTCAGTAGAGGAATAAATGTAATTAATATGCTATGATCCTTTTATTCTTTAACAAGAGAGTAGAATCATTAATATTAGATTTTAATAAGTAAAGGTAGCTTTAAAAAAAAAAGTGGCTTAAAACTTAATATTCAGTAAACTAAGATCATGGCATCCAATCCCATCGCTTCATGGCAAATAGATGGAAAAAAAATGGAAACAGTGGCAGATTTTATTTTCTTATGCTCCAAACTACTGCAGATGGTGACTGCAGCCATGAAACTAAAAGACGCTAGCTTCTTGAAAGAAAAGCTATGACAAACCTAGACAGTGTATTAAAAAGAAGAGACATCACTTACAAACAAAAGTCCATATACTCAAAGCTATGGCTTTTCCAGTAGTCATGTATGGATGTGAGAGTTGGATCATATAGAAGGCTGAGCGCTGAAGAATTGATGTTTTTGAACTGTGGTGCTGGAGAACACTCTTGAGAGGCCCTTGGACAGCAAGGAGATTAAACCAGTCAATCCTAAAGGAAATCAACCCTGAATATTCGTTGGAAGGACAGATGCTGAAACTGAAGCTCCAATCTTTGGCCACCTGATGCAAACAGCCAACTCATTGGAAAAGACCCTGATGCTGGGAAAGATCGAAGGTGGGAGGAGAAGTGGATGACAGGGGATGACATAGCTAGATGGCATCACCAAATTAATGGACATGAATTTGAGCAAACTCTGGAAGATAGTGAAGGATAGAAAAACATTGATAAATAGTAATATCTGCAAAAGAGATAAAGAACAAAGAAGAAACATAAAATTTGGAGGTATGAAGAAAAAACAAAATCTGATAGTATATTTAAATCCCAATGCATCAATAATTATAGTAATTGTAAATTATTTTGTAAATATTTTGTAATACAATAAATTAAATTGTAAATAAGGTGTACTCCAATTAAAAGTTGAATATTGTCAAATTGTATTTTCAAAAATTGTATGCTGTTAATAAGAAACATCAAAAATAGAACAGAAAATTTGAAAAACACAAATGATTAATCAGGCAAAAAGAGAAGGCTGAGAGAATGCAACTATTTTCTATTAATATTGAACAAAGTCTCAAAGGCAAAAGGTGTTACTATAGATAAAGATGGTTAATTAATAAAGATACATTGTGTTATTAACCAGGAATATTTAAATATTTTAAATTTGTATGCACCTAACAAAATTTTTTCTGTCATGAAAAATTTTATAAGTTGACAAAAAAATCAAAATTGACAGAATTCAAGGAGAAATAAATAAATCTTAGTTTAAATTGGGGAGATTTTAACAAACCCTTTCATTTATTGATAGTTGTTAGAATAAGCTTTAATGATGTTAAGATTTTTGAAATATGAATTAACATATATACAGAGAATTTCATCAATAACTGAAGAACATCCTTTTTAACTATAAAAGGAACTTTTCTAAAATTTAACTATAAATAGGCATAAGGCAAAGCAACAAATTTAAAATGGTGAAATTAATGGAAGATGGTAATAACAGGAGGAAATGAGTGTGAGGTACATGGGAACTCTGCACTCTTCAGAATTTTTTGTAATTCAAAAACTGTTCTAAAATAAGTTTAGACAGATACGGAGAGTATACTCATAGACCTAAGAGATAAATCAGCAACAATTAAAAAAATAGGAAAATTCAGAACATCCTTCCTATCAGATTGAGTTTCAGAGAAGTTTAGAATAAAAATTCTATGATATTGAAAATGTACTATAAATTTACAAGCAAATTGTATTACAAGATTAAAAGAACAAAGTTACAAATGCATAAACTTCTGGTGACTTCAAAGATACAAGTAATATGAATAAGAACTGGTAGTAGTCAGAAAGCCCTCAGAAAAACGTGAATCTTCAATTCTAACTATATTTTGAAGAGAAGACAAGAAAAATCCCAAACTGAATTTACAGTTACAAAATCTATAGAAATAAGAGGGAAACTGCATGGTAAAGCTATGGAAAATCATACCCTTAATATGTACATTTTAATATTCAATGAAATGGTAGCAAAAATTATATTATATCCAATATTTAATAAGGTATAAAATATATACAAGTACTACCACCGACTCGATGGACATGAGTTTGAGCAAGCTCCAGGATTTGGTGATGGACAGGGAAGCCTGGCATGCTGCAGTCCATGGGATCGCAGAGTCAGACATGACTAAGCGACTGAACTGAACTGATAGTATTAATAGATCAAAGGTTAAGAACTTGGTTAATCTACCAAAAGCACTGACATTCATTAAATGTCTCGTTAGTCACAGCCCAAAGAGACCCAGCTAGTGCCTCTTTGTAGTCACTGTTAAGGGCAGGGCACATTGAAAAAAGAGTCAATACTCTGCCAAGCTGAATTAGCATCCCTGTGCATGGCCTGGTGATTCAGAGGGTCTAAGAAGTACAGGGTCTATACTGTAAACCCAGAGGATGGTCTGTTACTTTCAATCATACCATGGACCTCAAGTAGGTAGGTGGGTGGTAGATGCGTGGGAGGAAGGTAGATATAGAAGACGTATCATTCCTATATGTTTGCTTTTAATATTTTTTCACTTACTTAAAATATTCCATAATTCCACAAAATAAGTACATCTTTATTATATTTTCATATTTACTGAATGCATTCAACAATGCTTTTGACTTTTTCAGTTTGAGTGCCAACTATTCTACAGGAACTGGTTTGAAGTTCTGGGGATAAAAGAGTGAACAAAATCATGAAAGAGAAAAAAAACATGAAAACATCTCTGCTCTCACGGTTTACATTCTAATTCTGAAAATAGACAAGAAACCAGTAAATAAAACAAAATATCTATGTTTTGTTAGGTGATGATAAGTGCTATGGAGAAAGAAAAAGCAAAGAAACTGAGAGTTCAGAAAAGGGTTGCAGTTCTGAATTGAAGGGTCAAGGAATGCCTTGCTGAGATGGCATCATATGATTAAAGACCTGCAGGAGAAGAGTCATCCAAGTGCAAAGGAATGGGACAAGTTCTCTGGGTCTGTGTTAAGTACCTCAGAGAAGGAATAGATAGGCCAATGTGGCTATGAGCAAGCGGGGGATGATAGAATATAAACTCAGAGCTGAGGCCAGCACCTGCAGAATCTTATAAGCCGTTAAAAGACCAAAACAGGACAAAACCAACAAGAATCTTTATTCAGGAAATTGTAATACAATTCCCAGAGGAATTCAGTGTGCTTCTTAAGTCAACTAATAACAAAATATTGAAAAAGTGAAACTTATTGGTAAGTATGGCCAGATTATTTGTCTCCACTGTGTGAGTTTTTACATTGCAACAGAGAATTGTCAGGTCTGAATCATCAGTTAACATGATCTGTTTGGATAAGGCAATGTATTTCTAATGGTATGTATGGGACGTTTTAACATAATTCTACAAGCATTCTACTCTACATACAAAATCTAATCAGAAATGTTTATATTCATTGTCAGTGGAGACCTAGATGATTTTAGTTGTGTATGTTTTTATAAGGTTGTCACAACAAATTTGGAAAACTCAGCAGTGGCCACAGGACTGGAAAAAGTCAGTTTTCTTTCCAATCCCAAAGGAAGGCAATGAGAAAGAATGCTCAAACTACTGCATAATTGCACTCATCTCACATGCTAGTTGGAGGAAGAAATGGCAACCCACTCCAGTATTCTTGCCTAGAGAATCCTGTGGACAGAGGAGCCGGATGGGCTGTTGTCCATGAAGTCACACAGAGTCAGACATGCCTGAAGTGACTTAGCATCATCAGCAGCAGCACATTCTAGTAAAGTAATGTTCAAAATTCTCCAAGCCAGGTTTCAGCAATACGTGAACTGTGAATGATGTTCATGTGATGTTCAAGCTGATTTTAGAAAAGGCAGAGGAACCAGAGATCAAATTGCCAACATCTGCTGGATCATCAAAAAAGCAAGAGAGTTCCAGAAAAACATCTATTTCTGCTTTATCGACTATGCCAAAGCTGTTGACTGTGTGGATCACAAGGAACTGTGGAAAATTCTGAAAGAGGTAGTAGTACCAGACCACCTGACCTGCCTCTTGAGAAACCTGTATGCAGGTCAGGAAACAACAGAACTGGACATGGAACAACAGACTGGTTCCAAATAGGAAAAGGAGTCCGTCAAGGCTGTATATTGTCACCCTGCTTATTTAACTTACATGCAGAGTACATCATGAGAAACGCTGGGCTGGAGGAAGCCCAAGCTGGAATCAAGATTGCCAGGAGAAATATCAATAAACTCAGATATGCAGATGACATCACCCTTACGGCAGAAAGTGAAGAACTAAAGACCCTCTTGATGAAAGTGAAAGAGGAGAGTGAAAAAGTTGGCTTAAAGCTCAACATTCAGAAAACTAAGATCATGGCATCCGGTCCCAACACTTCATGGCAAATAGATGGGGAAACAGTGGCTGATTTTATTTTTCTGGGCTCCAAAATCACTGCAGATGGTGATTGAAGCCATGAAATGAAAAGACACTTACTCCTTGGAAGGAAAGTTATGATCAACCTAAACAGCATAGTAAAGAGCAGAGACATTACTTTGTCAACAAAGGTCCATCTAGTCAAGGCTATGGTTTTTCCAGTAGTCATGTATGGATGTGAGAGTTGGACTACAAAGAAAGCTGAGCGCCAAAGAATTGATGCTTTTAAACTGTGGTGTTGGAGAAAACTATTGAGAGTTCCTTGGACTGCAAGGAGATTCAACCAGTCCATCCTAAAGGAGATCAGTCCTGGGTGTTCATTGGTAGGACTGTTGTTGAAGCTGAAACTCCAATACTTTGGCCACGTGATGCAAAGAGCTGACTCATTTGAAAAGACCCTGATGCTGGTAAAGATTGAGGGCAGGAGGCGAAGGGGATGACAGAGGATGAGATGGTTCGATGGCATCACCGACTCAATGGACATGGGTTTGGGTGTACTCTGGGAGTTGGTGATGGATAGGGAGGCCTGGTGTGCTGCAGTTCATGGGGTTGCAAAGAGTCAGACACGACTGAGCTGAACTGAACTTAAGATTCAAATTTCGTCAAGAATTTACTGAAACTACAGAAGGAATAAGTTTATGAAAGTGTACTACCTTCTGACTGTGAAATCTGAATCATGGAACATAGAAAATTGAGTAACAGCATTGCAGATTTGCAGAATTTTAATTCTGGCCCAATTATTTAGTTAATAAAATAAAAGGCTCCTAGGTTCTATTAAGATAACGCTGCAAAAAAGTCTTTATCTTTTCTGACCTGCCTTTGGCCAGCACTTTATAGTTTTCTGGGTTCAATTCCCTACCACTCACCCTCTTGTATTACAGGTGAGAACATATTAATCATTTGGATGCTCTCTTCAGTAGCCTTTGATTGTTCACTCTTCTAAACCTTCTCTTCTTTACCTACTCTATGCCCCTAGGCTGAGTGTGGACTCTACACGGTGAATCTCCCATTGAGATTAATCCCTGGGAAAGGAACCTGACATTTTGATCCCGTGTCTCTTGTGGAACCTACAAATGTGTATTTTCTTTAATTGTTCCAGATGATTCAGGGGACAGATCAGCAGGGATTGGCCCACTTCTCTCACCTGAGAATCATCACTTAAGAGCATAGGACTAGAAACCAAAGAGATTAAGGCTTAAATTCTGTTTTACTATTTTAGCTGTGTGGCCTTCAACAATTTACTATTCACTTTAATTACTAGAATCTCCATTTGAAAAGGGGAGTAAGAGCATTGATCTATCAGTGAGGAATAAATGGGAAGATATATTATGAAAACCTAAAATAATTCCAAGTACATTATAGGTAATCAATAGAGGAGATTAGAGATGATGAATCCTCAGCTAAAGTAGGGGTAATGGTGATGAATATACAAAGGATCTGTAGGAACTTAGGAGATAGAATCAACAGGACCTGTTGACTGAGTAGGTGAGGAGTATGAGGGAAGGACAGGGAGAAAGCAAAGTTGAAGCCTAGAAAAGCTGATCATTCACCAAGATATAGCACACGTCAGAGAGGAGTTAAGTGAGTATGAGGTCCCTGTGGGATCTCCGGGGAAGACACACCGGTGGCCATAAGATACATGGATCTATTGTCCACAAGTGAGAAAAGGCTAAAAATAAAAATTCTCTATCAGCAGATAGAGGACCTGGAAATGATGGTAGATGATAAGTATCGGGTCTTTCAATTTAAATTATTTCACCACCCTGGCAGTGTACTTTAAGTTAGAGACTAGAAATATAAAGGCATTTCATGGATCCCTTTGCAACTTAATTTCAACACATGACCTAGATTCCACTGAAGAAATGTATCTTGGGCTGGAAGCAGAATTCAGCCTTATGAGGGCAAGATATACTTTATTTGTTTCTGTTGGTAGGCCCAGGTTGGGGTATATTTGGTTTTGTGTTGCAGTTCCAACAGACATTCCAGTTTATAGTCCTTAGCTTAATGTGTTTCAAGAGTTAGGCATGGAACAGCCATGTGCTGGGAGAGATTATGCAGAGGCCGTGTGGCCCTATGGGGCATCCCTTGAGGCTCAGCTGGTAAAGAATCTGCCTGCAATGTGGAAGACCTGGGTTCGATCCCTGGGTTGGGAAGATCCCTTGGAGAAGGGAAAGGCTACCCACTCCAGTATTCTGGCCTGGAGTAGCTCCTCGTCACATGTGACTATTGATCACTTGAAATATGGTTAGTGCAACTAAGGATTTTAATTATTGATTTTATTTAATTTTAGCTAATTTAAATTTAAACAAATAGCCACATGCAGTTAGTGGCTACCAAGTTGGACAGCACAGCTCTAGACTGTCCAGTGAGTTTGTAAACAGCTAATTCCCTGGATTGCATTCTTTCCACCTGAAGAAATTAGTGGTTTCTGTTATCTGTGATTGAAGATTGATTAATATGTGAAAGCTTGGAATTTCTCAAGATAGACTAATAAAAGCCCTAGATAATGCCAAGGGTAAAGCTTAAAAAGAATTCCATATAAGGTAATAAAGAAAAATGGAAAATGAAAAGAAAGAGATGCAAGAAAAATTGTGCTATATTAACCAAAAAAGGAGAGTCTTTTAATAAGAGGGAGATGGTCCACAGGGGGAAAAATAAGTACAGTATCCAACATATAGTAGGCCAAGCAGTTGTCCATGAAGGATGCAAATTGTATAACTGGGATGAGTTTTGCTTTATCCATCTTTTGCATGACTGTCCCCTCCCCCAATATCTTTGGGGGTTTAGTGACTTGTGTTCATGAGTCTGGTGTTTGGGTTTGGGTGTGAGAATGTGGAGGTGCCAGGAGAATAGCTTATAGTACTAATTCTGCTGCTTACTGTTCATGCCCTTGAGGAAATGACAGCTACTTTCATGCCTTCAGTTTCCCATGGGGGAAAAAAAAAACAGAAATAATAATGCCCCTTGTGAAGAGTAAATGACATGTTGATGTGAGACTGTTTGCAAGCTGGAAAGAAATATACATGATGTGAACCAAAAGCATCTATCTCAAAGCCATTCTTAAAGCATCCTCAGATCTCACCTGGGATATTGAGATATCTACAGGAAAGAATGAGTAAGTAAATAAAAGTCTGATGAAAGGAAAACAGGAGCATCTGGAAAAAAAAAACTGACAAACTGAATGTTGACAGAGTAAGGATAAATGTTAGTATGAGAGATATCTGAAGGAAGCAGTCTCATCCAAAAGTGGAAAAATATGAAGAAATATGAACATGCAGCAGTGGGTAGGAATCAGAGAAACACGGTACACCTCTGTGAACAAAACAGGCAGGCAGAAAGCAATTATAAGGGCTTTGACCTAGAAAAGTATTCTCTGCAATAAATAAGGAGCTTGTAGTATTTATCCTTATAGTTAATATCTCTCTCAGTGTTTTGAGTATGTATTTCCTAAAGCAAGCTTTCCTGAGCTAGGCATTTAGAGTACAGTACATAGAACTCAAAATGATTCATAGAATAACCAGAGACAGAATAATTGAAGACTGTTGGTAAAAAAAATCAAGGTCTGGATATTTAACTAACATATTGAATTAAGTGGGCAAAGAAATAAGTAGGGGGAAAAATCACAATATTAGAAAATGGTAGCCACAATTTACATTTTATTATTTTGTTTGGTTTCTGCAATAATTGATAAAATCTCAATTCTCATTCTAATTTTCTACCTCTCAAGGGAAAGCAAATCAGGCATCACAATCAATCTGACTTTTTAAAAAATTCCTTTAAAATGCAGCAAGGTATTCAGTTAACAGTGGTGGGTAAAATCTATTTTTATTCCACTCCATTGTGAAACCAAACGAAATCAATGCAAAGACTGAAAAACAGAAAAAAAAAAAAAAACTTTTCCATTGCAAAGGTCAAGAATCATGAATTGAATTATGATGAATATTTGACAAATAAAATAGAAGTCTTTTCTTTAGACATAAACCCGCAGCATTTCCTTAAGCTTAACTCTGGCGATCCATGTTGATGTGTCTATATTGAATAATTTAACTTTGTGAAATATTGTCTATACTTTCAAATTCCTTTTTTTAAAGTGGAGCAACAAATTGATGGCACTTATGAAAAAACCTGAGTTCAGAATCCTTCTTGATTTCTTTGGCTTCGTACACCTAATTTAGAATAATTGTCAGTGATTTCCCCCTTATCACTTCTTCCAAAAACATTCGACTGAGTTTCAGTAAACAACCCTTTTAAAATGTTATTTTACATAGAATTTTATGTAAATTACCAGATAAATTAAAATATAAGTGACATAGACAGATTTGCATACAAACACACTGACTTTGGTGAGCACACAAATCAGCTTAGGCGAGCAGGAGAGCAAAGAAACGCTTGAGCGGTACCCTTTAGCTATTAGCCCTAAAATCAGACCAGCCTAGATCATGACTTCATGATCTAGGAAAAGAGCTACATGGAAAAGAGCTACACTGAGTTATCACATTTTGGGTAGACACCAAATAAATTTATGTTGTATCAAGCCACTGAGAGGTTGGAGTTATATGCTAATTCAGCATAACCTAATTTATCCTTTGTATTACACCAATCCTGAAAACTCTTAACGTTTGCCATATATTAGATTTTTCATCTCCTCTTGCAGCTGTGTCACATTTCAAGCTTCTGTCCAATGAGAGTTAAGATACTATCTGTAGGAGTATTCTGAAAAAAAGAAATTCACTTTCCTCATTAAAAGGACAAATGCAATTGACTCTGTATTTTACACTTGACTGTAACATATTACAATCATAAATGACAATATGAGGACCCAAGGCCCACATGCTAAGGATGATAAAGAAGAAAAAAATAGCCTGGATTTGTTGAGCAGTTTCATTGATACCAATATTGCAAGCAATTATCTGCCTACTTCTGGATTTCTTGTTACGTGCAGAAAGGATATTTTTGCACAGACTATTTGATAAGTCAAAGTTGAGTAATATATATTATAATATATAAATATACATGCCCCGTCTTCTTTATCCATTCCTCTATTGCCGGTACATATGTTGCTTCCATATCTTAGCTATTGTAAATAATGCTACAATCAACATAGGTACGTGTATCTTTTCTTTTTTACTGGAATATAATTGTTTACCATGTTGCATTTGTTTCTGTAGCACATCGTCATAATTCAGCCATCTGTATACATATATCTTCTCCCTCTTGAGTCTCCCTCCCACCTTCACCCCCATTGCATCCATCTAGGTCATTACAGAGCACCAAGCTGAGCCTCCTGTGGTATACAACAGTTTCCTGTTAGCTGTCTGTTTTACACTTGGCAGTGTGTGTGTGTCAATGCTAATCTCTCAGTCCATACCCCCTTTTCCTCCGCACCCTGTGTCCACAAGGCTAAATCATAACTCAAAAAGACACACGTACCCCGATGTTCACTGAAGCATTAATTACAATCATGAGGACCTGGAAACAGCCTAGATGCCCACTGACAGATAAATGGATAAAGAAGATGGAACATATACAATGGAATATTATGCAGCCCTAAAAAGGAGCAAATATGAGTCAGTTCTAGGGAGGTGGATGAACCTAGAGTCTGTCATATAGAGTGAAGTAAGTCAGAGAGAGGAAAACAAATATCATATATCAACACATATATGTGAAATCTAGAAAAATGGTACTGATGAACCTATCTGCAGGGAAGGAATAGAGATATAGACATATATCTTTTCTAATTAGTGTTTTTGTTTTTTTAAGGTAAATATCCAGGAATGGAATTGATGCGTCATTTGGTAGTTCTATTTTTAATTCTTTGAGGAATCTAATACTTTTTTCTATAGTGGCTGCACCAGATTACATTCCCACCAACAGTTGTGAGGGTCCCCTTTTCTCCACATCCTCACCAACACTTGTTATTTGTTGTAATTTTTTATAACAGTTCTGACAGGTGTGAGGTAATATATGAGTGCGTTCTTTAATTTCCCTGATGATTAGTGCCATTGAGCATCTTTTCATGTGCCTGTTGGCTAAATATATGTCTTCTTTGGAGAAATGCCTGTCACATTCTCTGTCATTTTTTAATCAGGCTGTTTGTTTTTTAGACATTGAGTCATGTGAATTCTTTGTATATTTTGGATTTTAGCCCCTTACTGGATATATCATTTGTAAATATCTTCTCCTATTAAGCAGCCAGCCTTTTCATTTTATTGATAGCTTCCTTCTCTGTGCAAAAGCTTTTTAGTTCAATATAGTCCCATTTGTTTATTTTTGCTTTTGTTTCCCTTGCCAGAGGAGATATATTAATCACAGAGTCTGTTAGAGTTTAAAACATTCCTAACAGATACAGGAATCTAAACCCATCCTATTTAAAGTCTGATCAGCTTACAAGGAAATAATAAGCTGTGTCAGAGTGTAAATTATCTGTGTCCTTAAGCACACTGTTTTCATTTATACATAGCAAGTGTTTTGGTTTACATTTTAGCGCACGCTCCTTACAATTTTGAAACTGGTAACAGCCAGGAGCAGGCTGGCTACTTAAATTTTGAAATACTGTTTTTGTAATCTGTGCTCCATTTCTAGTACTATTCAAGCTGGTAGCATAATTTCAAGGCATAATGAACGATTTACTATTGAAAATCCTGGATTTTTTTCCTGATAGATTTGACAAGTTTCACTGTCTTTAACTGCAGTTTCTGTGACATGTAACCCTTGTGTACATAATAACTTTTCATTTCTCTGCATCAGAGAATAATTTTAAAGATATTTCAAGCACAAATTAGGGTGTCACATTTAAGAAAAACATGACAGAAATTTAATGCAAGTATCTAAAATGACGACTCATATTACATAAGCAATGACAACTATGTCACAATGAACTCCTCTGCCAAGTGTCTGAAGACTTTTCTTTAATATAAAACAAAGGATATGTCTTTATATTAGAAACTTAAAAATGGAAAAGAAAAAGTGTCCTAAAGCTGAGACAATATGTTTTTTAACAGTTTTGCCCATAGAATTCAGTGAATAAAGGAAATGTCATGATTTTAGATTCTTAGTTTCCTTGTTCAATCACAGTCCTTTAAGTCTATATTACAATCATAGTTGTAAAGTTAAATGTGAATATGTAAATATAAAACATTGGCCATAGCACCAGAACTCCTAGAATCTGAACATCTATGGAGATAAAAGGAGAATTGCTGATAAAATGCTGTCTCAAAATGGGGTTTGAGAACAGTTCAAGAATGTGATATAATCCTAGAGTCATACAACTTTCCCCAAATAAGAAAATAATTATTTATAATTGATTTCAAAATAAGAGTATCAGCTCTACGTTGCTGATAGAGATAAGTATGTCTTAAACTATGCTGAAAAAGACCAATTTCTTTCATTTCTAATCATCTCAAGAACACCTTGGTAAAACACAATAAAAACAGATTTCTAGAAAGTGATCACAAGCTTTTATATCACAGCAAAGTCAGGTTTCTATAAAAGTTTCTAAATGCTATGTTCAGTTTCTGCACTTAACTTGCCATGTACTAGGAACAAATAATCAGTAGGTTGACACCACCCACAACACTGTTACTGTTGTTGACCAAAGTCCATTAATGATTCTTCCAGATTATTTGTTTTTATTGTCATATTTGTGTTCTATGTTTCTTGAAAATAAAAATATATAACAGGCGATGATTCTTTGGGAATCTGTGAGGTAAACTGTATGGTTATTTCATCTCAAAAAGGTGTACAACAAACAACACAATAAAAAGGCAACCAATAGAATGAAAGTATTTGCAAATCACATATCTAATAAAGGGTTAGTAGCCAAGATAAAAAAGGAACTTCAACATTTCAATAGTTAAAATTAACAAACTAATTTTGAAAATGGGCACAGGACTTGGATGGACACTTCTACAAAAAAGGCATGCAAATAGCCTACATATATCAAGAAAGATATTTATCACTAATCATCAGAGGGATGAAATTCAAAACCACAATGAGATATTATCATACAAATTTGGGTAGCCAGAATCAAAAGAATTAAATAAGTAAATTTAATATAGTAAATATTTGGAGAAATTGAGACTCTTGTGCATTGTTGATGGGAATGCAAATAGTGCAATTGTTATGGAAAATAGTATGAAGTTTCCTCAAAAATTAAAAAAGAATTATTATTTGAGTCAGCAAATTTACTTCTGGATATCTATACAATAGAATTAAATCAGGCTCTCAAAGAGATATTTGCCCTCCTGTGTGGGCCGAGAGGAGCTATTCCAGGTTCAAGGTCAGGAGGGACGACCATGAGAAGATACACCTCGTCCAAGGTAAGAAGCAGCGGCTGCGCTTTGCTGGAGCAGCCGTGAAGAGATACCCCATGTCCAGGGTAAGAGAAACCCAAGTAAGACGGTAGGTGTTGTGAGAGGGAATCAGAGGGCAGACACACTAAAACCATAATCACAGAAAACTAGCCAACTTGATCACAGGACCACAGCCTTGTCTAATTCAGTGAAACTAAGCCATGCCCTGTGGGGCCACCCAAGACAGTCAGGTCATGGTGGAGAGGTCTGACAGAATGTGGTCCCCTGGAGAAGGGGATGGGAAACCACTTCAGTATTCTTGCCTTAAGAACCCCATGAACAGTATGAGAAGGCAAAATGATAGGATACTGAAAGAGGAACTACCCAGGTTGGTAGGTGCCCAATATGCTACTGGAGAGCAGTGGAGAAATAAACTCCAGAAAGAATGAAGGGATGGAGCCAAAGCAAAAACAATACCCAGTTTTGGATGTGACTGGTGATAGAAGCAAGGTCTGATGCTATAAAGAGCAATATTGCATAGGAACCTAGAATGTTAGGTCCATGAATCAAGGCAAATTGGAAGTGGTCAAACAGGAGACAGCAAGAGTGAATGTCGACATTCTAGGAATCAGCAAACTAAAATAAACTAGAATGGGTGAATTTAACTCAGATGACCATTATATCTACTACTGTGGGCAGGAATCCCTTAGAAGAAATGGAGTAGCCATCATAGTCAACAAAAGAGTCCAAAATGCAGTACTTGGATGCAATCTCAAAAACGACAGAATGATCTCCGTTCATTTCCAAGGCAAACCATTCAATATCACGGTAATCCAAGCCTATGCCCCAACCAGTAATGCTGGAGAAGCTGAAGTTGAACGGTTCTATGAAGACCATATAAGACCTTCTAGAACTAATACCCAAAAAAGATGTCCTTTTCATTATAGGGGATTGGAATGCAAAAGTAGGAAGTCAATAAACACCTGGAGTAACAGGCAAATTTGGCCTTGGAGTATAGAATGAAGCAGGGTAAAGGCTAATAGAGTTTTGCTAAGAGAACACACTGGTCATAGCAAACACCCTCTTCCAACAACACAAGAGAAGACTCTACACATGGACATCACCAGATGGCCAACACCGAAATCAGACTGATTATACTCTTTGCAGCCAAAGATGGAGAAACTCTATACAGTCAGCAAAAACAAGACCAGGAGCTGACTGTGGCTCAAATCATGAATTCCTTATTGCCAAATTCAGACTTAAAATGAAGAAAGGAGGGAAAACCACTAGACCATTCAGGTATGACCTAAATCAAATCCCTTATGACTATGCAGTGGAAGTGAGAAATAGACTTAAGGGACTAGATCTGATAGACAAAGAGCCTGATGAACTATGGACAAAGGTTCCTGACATTGTACAGGAGACAGGGATCAAGACCATCCCCATGGAAAAGAAATGCAAAAAGGCAAGATGGTTGTCTGAGGAGGCCTTACAAATAACTGTGAAATGAAGAGAAGCAAAAAGCAGAGGAGAAAAGGAAAGATATTCCTATTTGAATGAAGAGTTCCAAAGAATAGCCAGGAGAGATAAGAAACCCTTCCTCAGCAATCAATGCAAAGAAATAGAGGAAAACAACAGAATGGGAAAGACTAGAGATCTCTTCAAGAAAATTAGAGATACCAAGGGAACATTTCATGCAAAGATGGGCTCAATAAAGGACAGAAATGATATGGACCTAACAGAAGCAGAAGATATTAAGAAGAGGTGGCAAGAATACACAGAAGAACTGTACAAAAAGATCTTCATGACCCAGATAATCACGATGGTGTGATCACTCACCTAGAGCCAGACATCCTGGAATGTGAAGTCAAGTGGGCCTTAGGAAGCATCACTACGATCAAAGCTAGTGGATGTGATGGAATTCCAGTTGAGCTATTTCAAATCCTGAAAGATGATGCGGTGAAAGTGCTGCACTCAATATGCCAGCAAATTTGGAAAACTCAGTAGTGGCCACAAGACTGGAAAAGGTCTATTTTCTTTCCAATCCCTAAGAAAGGCAATCCCAAAGAATGCTCAAACTACTGCACAATTGCACTCATCTCACACACTAATAAAGTAATGCTCAAAATTCTCCAAGCCAGGCTTCAGCAATACGTGAACCGAGAGCTTCCAGATGTTCAAGCTTTTTTTTAGAAAAGGCAGAGGAACCAGAGATCAAATTGCCAAAATCCGCTGGATCATCGATAAGCAAGAGAGTTCCAGAAAAACATCTATTCCTGCTTTATTGACTACGCCAAAGCCTTCGACTGGGTGAATAACAATAAACTGTGGAAAATTCTGAAGGAGATGGGAATACCAGACCACCTGACTTGCCTCTTGAGAAACCTGTATGCAAGTCAGGAAGCAACAGTTAGAACGGGACATGGAACAACAGACTGGTTCCAAATAGGAAAAGGAGTATGTCAAGGCTGTATATTGTCACCCTGCTTACTTAACTTATATGCAGAGTACATCATGAGAAACGCTGGGCTGGAAGAAACACAAGCTGGAATCAAGATTGCCAGGAGAAATATCAATAACCTCACATATGCAGATGACACCACCCTTATGGCAGAAAGTGAAGAGAAACTAAACAGCCTTTTGATGAAAGTGAAAGAGAAGAGTGAAAAAGTTGGCTTAAAGCTCAACATTCAGAAAACTAAGATCATGGCATCTGGTCCCATCACCTCATGGGAATAGATGGGGAGACAGTGGAAACAGTGTCAGACTTTATTTTTTGGGGCTCCAAAATCAATGCAGATGGTGACTGCAACCATGAAATGAAAAGACTCTTACTCCTTGGAAGGAAAGTTATGACCAACCTAGATAGCATATTAAAAAGCAGAAACATTACTTTGCCAACAAAGGTTCGTCTGGTCAAGGCTATTGTTTTTCCAGTGGTCATGTATGGATGTGAGAGTTGGACTGTGAAGGAAGCTGAGCACTGAAGAGTTGATGCTTTTGAACTGTGGTGTTGGAGAAGACTCTTGAGAGTCCCTTGAACTGTAAGGAGATCCAACCGGTCCATTCTGAAGGAGATGTCCTGGGTGTTCATTGGAAGGACTGATGCTGAAGCTGAAACTCCAATACTTTGGTCACCTCATGCGAAGAGTTGACTCATTGGAAAAGACCCTGATGCTGGGAGGGATTGGGGGCAGGAGGAGAAGGGGATGACAGAGGATGAGATGGCTGGATGGCATCACCGACTCGATGGGCATGAGTTTGTGTAGACTCTGGGAGTTGGTGATGGACAGGGAAGCCTGGCATGCTGCAATTCATGGGGTCACAAAGAGTCGGATACAACTGAGCGACCAAACTGAACTGTGATTTTTGCAGCATTATTTACAATAGTCAAGATACGGAAGCAACTAAATGTCCATTGAGAGATGAATAGATAAGGAAAATGTGGTATATACATAAAATGGAATATTTTTCAGCCTTATAAGGAAAAGAAATTATGTCATATTCAACAGTGTGGATGAAACTTTAGAACATTATATTACTTGAAAAAAGCCAGTCCCAGAAAGACAAATATGACATAATCCACTTATACACTTATATTAGGTAGTTAAGTAGTCATATGTATAGAAGTAAAAAGTACAATGCTGGATGCCAAGATTTGGGAGAAGGGGAAGTTAAGAGTTGTTGTTCAATGTATACAGAATTTCAGTTATGCCAGATGAAAAAGTTCTAGAGAGATCTGCTTTACTACATTGTGTTTATAGATAATACTGTAGTGTACACTTAAAAATTTGTTAGGCAGGTGTATCTTGTATTATTCATTATAACACATTTTAAAAACTAAAACAATTATCAATAATACAAAAAAAGACAGAATAGATGGATAAGAAAGAACTTTGACCTTCAATACTCTATCCTAATCTTTGAATTGATATTTATCATAATAGACAAATATAAAGAAAAAAGGATAAGAAGAACACTGAAAAACCCTTTGAAAAATATACTTCCTATATTTAGGAACATGAAGAAATTATGAGCATAATATAGAAATGAAAAAAAATACACAAAGAGAATTTCTAGAAAGAAAAAATATCTGAAATAAGAAACATATGGGGTTAACAACATATTGGGGTAGGAAATCTCACCCCACTCAAGTATTCTTGCCTGGAAAATTCCATGGGCAGAGAAGCTTGGCAGGCTACATACAGTCCATGGATCCACAAAGAGTCATACACAACTGAGTACTGAACACAACAACATATTAGAAAAGAAAAAGAAAAAATCACTGAACTTGAATATGTAATAACAGAAACCACGCAAAAACGTAGCAGAATGAGAAAAAGAAAAATGAGCAGAGTTTAGTGATATGTTTGACAATATCAAATAGAATAATGTACATCTAAATGGGACCCCAGGAGGAGAGACAGTGGAGGGACAGGATAAATATTTTAAAAATTTCAAAAAAGTTCTAAACTTAATGAAAAGGATAAACCCACAGGCCAAAAAGTGATCAAACTACAAGAAGGATAAATGTAAATCATATTAGGGCACGTGACAGATTGTTGGAAGAAATTAAAAAAGGAAACATCTTAAAAGCAGTCAAAAATATTCAGTTTTCAGTTCAGTCACTCAGTCGTGTCCGACTCTGTGATCTCATGAACTGCAGCACGCCAGGCCTCCCTGTCCATCACCAACTGCCGGAATCTACCCAAACCCATGTCCATTGAATCGGTAATGCCATCCAACCATCTCATCCTCTGTCGTCCCCTTCTCCTCCGACCCTCAATCTTTCCCAGCATCAAGGTCTTTTCAAATGAGTTAGCTCTTCACATCAGGTGGCCAAAGTATTAGAGTTTCAGCTTCAGTGTCAGTCCTTCTAATGAACACCCAGGACTGATCTCCTTTAGGATGGACTGGTTGGATCTCCTTGCAGTCTGAGGGACTCTCAAGAGTCTTCCCCAACACCACAGTTCAAAAGCATCAATTCTTCAGTGCTCAGCTTTCTTTATAGTCCAACTCTCACATCCATACACAACTACTGGAAAAACCATAGCCTTGACTAGATGGACCTTTGTTGGCAAAGTAATGTCTCTGCTTTCTAATATGCTGTCTAAGTTGGTCATAACTTTCCTTACAAGGAATAAGCGTCTTTTAATTTCATGGCTGCAATCACCATTTGCAGTGATTTTGGAGCCCAGAGAAATAAAGTCAGCCAGTTTCCACTGTTTCCCCATCTATTTCCCATGAAGTGATGGGGCCAGATGCCATGATCTTAGCTTTCTGAATGTTGAGCTTTAAGCCAATTTTTTCACTCTCCTCTTTCACTTTCATCAAGAGGCTTTTTAGTTCTTCTTCATTTTCTGCCATAGGGGTGGTGTCATCTGCATATCTGAGGTTATTGATATTTCTCCTGGCAATCTTAATTCCAGCTTGTGCTTCATCCAGCCCAGGCATTTCTCATGATGTACTCTGCATATAAGTTAAATAAGCAGTTGACAATATATAGCCTTATGTACTCCTTTTCCTATTTGGAACCAGTCTGTTGTTCCATATCCAGTTCTGTTGCTTTCTGACCTGCATACAGGTTTCTCAAGAGGCAAGTCAGGTGGTCTGGTATTCCCATCTCCTTCAGAATTTTGCACAGTTTATTGTTATCCACACAGTCAAAGGCTTTGGCATAGTCAATAAAGCAGAAATAGATGTGTTTCTGAAATGCTTTTGCATTTTCGATGATTCAGGAAAAGAGAAACAAATATAAGGATGACAATAGAATTTCTCATCTTATTTTTATGAACAATAGTATCAACTAGCTGGATCTGATTAACAATCAAAGAATTCTCAAACCAACAAGAGCATTTTCAACTATACACAAAACATTTACTATGATAAAACATATTCTAAGCCATAAAATAATTCAATAGATCTCTAAGTATTGAAATCATAAACACAGCAGAATTAAACTAGAAATCCAAATTTTAGAAAAGGTATTCAGAAAATTCTCCAATATTTATCAATTAAACACACTTCTAAATAACCCCACAGGTCCATGAGGAAATCAGAAGTAAGCAGACTTGATTTTTTTTTCTAACAAAAGTTGGCAGATGCTTCAAAATCAGTGTTCAGAGAGAAAAATGATTGCATTAATGCTTTTATTATTAGAAAGGAAGAAAAGATTGAAAAAATCAATGATAAACACTTCTATCTTTAAAAATTTGAGAAGGGAAAGCAAATTAAAACCAAAGTAAGGTAGAGGCCTTAACTAATTTCATTAAACAGGCCCTCTTAGACAGTACTAAAGCCATTCAAGCTTTGAACGAAGAACAGATTCAGATGAGGAAGGCAGTAATTCAAAATAGGATGGCATTAGACATACTCACAGCAGCCCAAGGAGGGACTTTGGCAAATGGTGTGTACATCCCTGACCTGTCTGAAGATGTATCTGCTGCCTTGGAGGATATGCAAAATCAAGTGAAAGCCATGTCTAATGAACTGTTGTTAGAGTAATCTTGATCATACTGCTTTGTGGACCCTGCTTCCTACAATGCCTTGTGAATTTTGTAACCCAGAGGTTGATAGCATTCTCTCATGTGGGTGGCAGGAGGGCTAAGGTACAATATATCTCAATAAATGATGCTCGTTATGGAAACTAAGAGCATCAAGAGGGGGGAATGAAGAAGGAATTCATAGGGCCTGGACTCCATCTCAGGCCTGTCTGTGCTGATCGTGCGCGGCCACCTCTCCAGTGGACTCTGAACTCTGTGCTTAGCGCCTGTGGGAATGACAATGGAAGGATAAGACCCCCCTCTGGGCAGGGGAATCTTGAAGAACAGACACTAATTACCCCTGCCTCCGGACAGGACACTATCTATCAGAATGTAAGCACAGGCTTATCAGTTATTAACTATTTGGAATGTAACTGCGGGCTTATTGATTATTGACTGTTTGAACACATAACACGTGAATGATGGGGTTATTGTAGTTGTATTTACCCTTCCTTTGTTTATGTAAGTCTCAAGGGAATTGGGGTAGTGGGTTTGGACACATGGGGTATAAAAGATTTTCACAAATGCTGGTCGGGGTCCTTGGCTAAGAGGAGATTCTGCCTTGGGCCCGCCGGTGTAATAAACTGCACTCCACTATCAAAAAAAATAAATAAATAAATAAATAAATAAATAAAATAAAACCAAAGTAAGGAGAAGAAAAGAAGAGCAGTAACTGATTAAATTTAAAAGACAGTAAAAATAGGGAAACTTAACGAAATCAAATACTGGCTTGTAAAGATCAATAAAATTCATATATTTCTAATCAGAGGGATAAAGGAAAAGAGAGAAGACAAAAATCAGCAATATCAGTTAGAGCGGGTACATCACTATATATCCACAGACATGAAACATTTAACAAAAATTATTATGAAAACCTTAATGCCAATAATTTAGACAATTAGATGTAATGGGAAAATCTCTTGAAAGACATAAACTACTCAAGCTTAAACAAGAAGATACAGATAACCTGAATAATTCTATATCTCTGAAAGGAATTAAAGTTCTACTTGGAAACACCCCCACAAAGAAAACTTCAGATGATTTCACTCAGGAATTACACAAAATATTTAAGAAGAAAGTGGTACCAATTCTACAAAAACTCTTTTAGAAAATTAAGAGGAGGGAACACTTCCTAACTCATTCTATGAGTCCACTTTAGTAATTAGACAAAGTAATTACAGGAAAACTATAGAACAGTATCTATTATAAATACAAAAATATTTAATAATAAAGAGTAATATATCCAAATGCCTATATGGGTCTTATCTGAGGAATGGTTTAACTGAAAATCAATGCAGTTTGCCATATAAACAAATTTTAAAAGAAAACCATATGATCATCTTAATAGAAGAAGAAAAAGCATTTGACAAAATCCATTACCCATTCTTGGATTTAAAAACTCTTCAGCATACTAGAAATGCAAAGGAAGTTTCTCAACATGAAAAACTGTCATCACTTAATGTTAATAGTTAATGTCATTGACTGAATGTTTGTCCCTAATATGAGGAACAAGGCAAGTTCTATTCAACATTGTACTGGAAGATCTCCCCAATGCAATTAGTCAAGACAAAGGAGAGGGAAAAAAGATATTCATTTTGGAAAGAACATAGTAAAACTCTTTAAAGACAACATGACTGTATGTATACAAAATACAAAGGAATCTATAAAAAAGCTACTAAATTTAATGAGGGCTTCCTTGGTGGCTCAGTAGTAAAGAACCTGCTTGCCAATGCGGGAGACATGGGTTAGATCCCTAGGCTGGGAAAAAACCCCTGGAGAAGGAAATGGCAGCCACTGCAGTATTTTTGCCTAGGAAATCCCATGGACTGAGGAACTTTGCCAGCTACCATCAAGTTGGACATGACTTAGCAACTAAAATGTATAATACATGCACACTGAAAATTACAAAACATTGTTAAAAAAGAAATTTAAAAGTACCAAAATGGAGAAACATGCTGTGTTCATGAGTGAATAATGTGAAAATGTCAATTGTCCCTAAATTTATCTATCAGTGAGTTCAGTTCAGTTCAGTCGCTCAGTCGTGTCCAACTCTTTGCGACTCCAAAATCACAGCAAGCCAGGCCTCCCTGTCCATCACCAACTCCCGGAGTTTACTCAAACTCATGTCCATCGAGTCGGTGATGCCATCCAGCCATCTCATCCTCTGTCGTCCCCTTCTTCTCCTGCCCCCAATCCCTCCCAGCAACAGGGTCTTTTCCAATGAGTCACCTCTTCGCGTGAGGTCGTCAAAGTACTGGAGTTTCAGCTTCAGCATCAGTCCTTCCAAAGAACACCCAGGACTGGTCTCCTTTAGGATGGACTAGTTGGATCTCTTTGCAGTCCAAGGAACTCTCAAGAGTCTTCTCCAACACCACAGTTCAGAAGCATCAATTTTTCGGCGCTCAGCTTTCTTCACAGTCCAACGCTTACATCCATACATGACCACTGGAAAAACCATAGCCTCGACCAGATGGACCTTTGTTGGCAAAGTAATGTCTCTGCTTTTTAATATGCTATCTAGGTTGGTCATAATGTATCTATAGAGTCAACTAAATCCTAATTAAAAATCCTAGCAAGCACTATTTCTGGTAGACAATAAATTGATTCTAAAATTCATATAGAAATGCAAAGAGGCTAATAACCAAAACAACTGAGCAAAGAACAAATTTGGAAAACTAATGCTATCTAATTTGAAAACATTATGAATCTATAGTAATCAAGAAATGTGATATTAATATAAAGACATGTATATCAATGAAAACAGGATAAACAAACCCACAAATAGATGACCAACTGATTTTTTACAAAAAGTGAGAAGTAAATTCTGTGGAGGAATAATGTTCTTTCTAACAAATGGTTTTAAAAAATTAAATGTCAATGTATTTTAAAAAGGACTTTGATATTCAGCACCAAATGCAAATAGTAGCACCGAATACAAATAGTAACCCCAAATGGATCGTAGATCTAAAAGCAGAAATGAAACATTTAAAAACAGTCTTGAGAAAACTTTTTGCTTTGGATTGCAAAAAATTTCTTAGATACAACATCGAAAGCATGACCCATAAAAGAAAAAAAAAATAGTAAGTTTTATTAGTTTAGAAAACTACTTGCTTAGTATAATTAAAGTTAAATTTTATTTTAAATCTGCTCTCTTTAAGTTTCCTTCTATGAAACTATGCATTAGACAGCACAGAGGAGGCAAAGTGCATAAGTAAATATTTAATCCCTTTTCTACAATATCAATGTCTAAAGTTCACAAATGATGAAACAACTTTGCTATTGCATATTTGGTAATCAGCCTCGGCTCAATTTAATCCTTTTACTCTTAACTAAGAATCTCCTAATTAACTCATCTTTTATCACATATACCATTCCCATGAACTTCATGGGAAATATAGAACATCTGCACTAATCTCAAATGCTTTCATTTTCACATGCTTTTTACATTCTACATTTATTATGAAAATTAATTCTATGGTCAAGGCTACTGAGTTGTACCTTCTACTCTTAGATCAGACTCAGATTGTGTTTCTTGTTAGTTCTGCCTTTGGAGTGGTAAGAATGCAAATATTCTGCAGTCTTCTTATTTTGTTTCCATAAGATCTTCCTAATTTGCCCACGTTCCTTAAACTCACTAACTCCACACACTCTAATTCTACCAAATATTCTTGTTCTTCATCCTTTTCTGATTCTGCCATGTCTTCTCCTAGCATTTTGATTGAGACTACAGTGAATTTATTGCTTAAATTTGAGACATAAACATATTAGACTCTTGAATGTTCTACTTCATAACCATTCATTAATTTAGATAGATGATCTTTCTCTCAAGTATAGGATATTGATATTTTTAAGACGTTGTAATAGTGTTGATTTCTAAATGTTTGCTGCTGATATGTTAAAGTACAATGGATTTTTTGCATGTTGACCTGTATCAAAGTATCTTTGTTAGACTCATTCTAAGAATACATATATAATAATTCACATGCTCATGTTTCTATGGGACTTCACTCTGGCTCCCTGCTTTTATGCGGCTTCCCAGGTGACACAGTGGTAAAAGAGTCTGCCTGCCAATGCAGGAGATGCAGGAGATGCAAGAGACACAAGTTCAACCCCTGGGTTGGGAAGATCCCCTGGAGAAGGAGATGGCAACCCACTCCAGTATCCTTGCCTGGAAAACCCCATGGACAGAGGAACCTGGTGGGCTACTGTCCATAGGGTTGCAAAGAGTCAGACACAACTGAGTACGGACACCCACAACTCCCTGCAGCTCAGATGGTAAAGAATCTGCCTGCAGTGCAGGAGACCTGGGTTCAGTCCCTGGGTCAGGAAGATCCCCTGGAGACGGGAAGAGCAATCCACTCCAGTATTCTTGCCTGGAGAATCCCATGGACAGAGGAGCCTGGTGGGCTATAGTCCATGGGGTCACACACAGTCGGACACAACTGAGCTACTAACAGTACTACTACAAAACTATATCTTTGGATATTAAGTTTTATTTTGTCCTTTTTGTGTATTATTCCTTTTAATTTCCTGACTTATTGCATTGGTTATATCTTCAGTGCAATTATTTAACAGAAAGGGTGATAGAAAGCACTCTACTCCCATTTTTTTTTAATTGAAGTATAGTTGATTACAGTATTATATTAGTTTCAGTATGTGACATAGTGATTCAATTTTACAGGTTGTACACCATTTAAAGACATTACAAAATAATGGCTATATTTCCCTGTACATACAATACATTCTGGTTACTTATTTTGTACCTGGTAGCTTGTATCTCATAATCCCATACCCTTATTTGATATCCTCTATCCACTTTCTTCCCACTACTAATCATTAATTTGTTCTCTGTATCTGTGAGTCTGTTTCTGTTTTATTATTTGCATACAATTATTTTTTTAGATTCTACATGTAATTGATAACATTGCTATTTGTCTTTCTCTGTCTGACTTATTTCACTAAGCATAATATCCTCTAGGTCAACCCACATTGTTCCAAATAGCAGAATATCATTCCATTCTTTTTATGGCTGAGTAATAGGCCACTGTGTATATTATATACATATGTATATATAATAAATACATTATTTTTAAAAATAAAACAAAAATAATGGGAAAATTGACAGTGAAATTGAGTGTTAAGTTCTCCTACATATGTCTCCATTTTTCTCCTCATCCTGACTTTAATAAAATTTACTACTGGGGTGAATGTAGAGCAGAGGAAACCCCTCAGACATAGACTCAAAAGCAATCAAGTGATCAATGTAGATAATAAAAATTCACTTTCAGTTAAATATTAATCACTATTACACACAATGAATGTTTGAAAGAAAAGTATTTTCCTCTATTTCAAGTACACAAAAGGCATTTATAATTGAAATTTCAATTGATATGAGCTCAGGAGAAACATTAAGCTTAATAAATACAATTAATTCATAGTAAAAATTGAGAACAACCACTAAAAAGAAATAGAGCTAATGTCTTACATTTGAATGGAAATTGCATGTTATCCACTGACTGCTGCTTAATGAGTAATTAACACCATTATATTAAAATCTGGATTTACAGATTTGTCCTTTAATTACTAACTGAACTATAAATAGTGGGGATTTTCATTGACTCAAATGCACATTCTGTAGGATGACTTTAGAAATTGTGTGTAACGTATGAGCTTGTAATGTAACAATGTAACATATGAGTTTGCTAAAAAGAGCCTTATTCTCATATACAGAAACACAATGCACTAATTTCCTAGAAAATCATGTACAGTTGACCCTTTGAACAAACTGGGGGTTAAGGGTGCCCATCCTCCACACAGTTGAAAAATCAAAGTATAGCTTCACTGTCAGCCCTCCCAGTCTGTGGCTCCCTCCCAGCCCTCCCAGTCTGCGGTCCCAGTCTGTGGACCATGTGGGTCTGTCTCATGGTCCACATCCATGGATTCAACCAACCTTGGATTAAGTAGTATTGGAGTAGTTGTTTGTTCAAAGTAATCTGCACAGAAGTAGACCTGTGCAGTTCAAACCCATGTTATTCAAAAGTCAACTGTATCTTCTTAAATGTTTAAGAAAAATCTTAATTTATTCTTTCCACACTCAGCTAGCTTTATTCAACTTTCAAACTTTAACATTAAATTCTGCACCCCTGAAAAAATTTCCAAATATCCATCCAATGAAATAAACATTTACATTTTAAGGCAAAACAAGAAAAATTTAAACAGAACTTTTTCTCTGCCCACTGGTCTCCTCTCTCCCCTCTAGCGTGCATTGAGTATCTGCATTATGAGTTAACTGGACTTCTTCAATGGCAGAAATACCTACTCAACCATAAAGATCACTTTTTTCCTCTGGTTCCAGCCATGTAGCTCCTTAGAAGAGAACATCCCTTTCTCAATCCTCTAAAAGGTCATGATGACTCACCGCTAGTCCTTTGCATGCAAATGTCTTCAGTTAGCTTTATACAAAATGCCAATATATCATTTCCCTTAAAGACAATGTTTGGTGCACAACACATTAGTCAGATGACCTGGGGAGATGCTGGGCCAAACCTAATGGAAGTTCTTAGCTTCAATCCTGAGATTTTATTAATGTTACTAGGTATATTTCTTATATTCTATTTTATGATTATTGTTTCTCACATTAAATCACATAAATTCTTACATTAAATCTCACACTATCTGTGACTGAGCCTCAGATAAAATTAATGATGATTTGAAAAACTGACCAAATTTATAATTCTGTAAGATAAATGATTGTAACAGTGCAACTCTAAATATGGGAAGAAGTAACAAGAGGAAACTATTTCCTGGACCATAACAGACTAGAAATACAGGCAGTCTAAAGGTTTTGACTACTGTTAATAGGGCCGAGCCCAGTAATAGATCATTGAGTGGCATATCAATGAAATCTTCACCTGACCTGGGAGTAAGCATTCTTATCTCCACGGGACAGACTGATCAGGAAAGGCCTCCCAAACCCTGGTCAAAATTAAGACCAAAAGGTAAGGGATTGTAAATAAATAAATTTATTTGTTTACAATAAATTTATTGTAAATAAATAATGTTGCCCACATCCGGTTATACATGAATCAAGTCACTGGCCACTGCGGTCCCTGACCTTCAGTAACCTTGAAGGGAATTCAGGGCGAAGGTCAGGATGAGGCACTCTGTGTTCTGAGGAAACTGGCAGAGCCGGCCTTCAGACAGACATTTTCAGGAGACATTTTTTGTGAACCTGGATTCTTGCATCTTTCCATATTTAGAAAAACACTACAGACACTAACTAAAGTGTCTGTTCCTCATGATTAGAAGCAACCTTCCACTGAAATGTGTGCTTGATTGCACTCACCCCCTTTATCAAAATATGGGCCTCCCCCTTCACCTCTTCACAGTATTTCTCAGCACTCTCTGAGAGACTGTCTGCCAGGCTATAATCCTTAGTCTGGCTCAAAGAAAGCTTTCCATTTCATTCTCAGATTGACTATTGATTAATTTTTATCAACACATCTAAACTTTTGGTGAAACTGGAGTGAAAGCCAGTTAAATCAGTGAGATAGGTTTTAGCCAGTTAAGTTCTTTCCAATATTATTGTGTTGTGAATTTGTGTGTGTGTGTGTGTGTGTGAAATGAGAGAGAATTTGAGTTTACTTATGAGACTGGAATTTTTAATACTGTTTGGAAGCGCATGAACTTTCCTGTACATAGCCTCCATGATGACATCAAACAGATTTGGATTCAAGTCCTCTGGCTGTTTACCTTACAAGCTAGAAAATGTTACTTAACTTCTTAAAGCCCTACAAGAGAGAAGATAGTTAATCTGTTTCACTGATTGGAAAATACTAACATAAAATACATAACATAGTGATCATGGTGCCAAAAATAGACTAAGTTCACAATAAATATTATCTATGTACTACCAACAAAAGTAATTTTTTATTACTAGGCTGTAAAATGTTCTTGGTGGCTTCTATCAAGGCAAAGAAAATGCGCTATTTCAATCTGTTAATATTTACCTTGATTAAAGAATAATACTTAGAAGTTGCAAGTTTCTTTTTCAGAGACAAAATGATTTCCAATATATGGCGTTAGATTTTTTTTTTTAGGTAGATAGGTAATAATTAAGTTTTAATTGTTTTTTTCCAATTTATCTCTGGTGAACAAGGATGTCTACAACATTTCTGTCTTTTAAACCATATTTATTAAGTGACTGCACAAATGACTTAATAGAGTCATTTTTAAGACGCTCAAGCAAATTTATGAATATAGCTGCTATATCCATTGCATGCAGAGAAAAATCTAAAAAAAATTCCATTACTGACCAGAAAAAAGTCTTGTTCTTAAATATAATAGAATGTTCAAAACTGATTTAGAATTTCTGAAGAAAGGCTACGTTTTTCATTTTGGTCATAAACCCATTATTATTGTCTCTTTTATTGCATTTGCTCACCAGAAATGTGCTTTTCTTCTCCTTGACCTAGTTCCTGGAAATTAAATTGAGTTAGCTTTATATCACTGTACCAAAGCTTCTAGGATCAGAGCCTCTTGGCTAAGTTTGTTGATTAAATCAAATCAGAAATTGTCTTGTTACTGTGTGCTAACATTGATTCTGACTTGATAGCAATTGTCTGTAATACTTTTTGTCAGTAAGCTATGCTTGGAAGAATCAGAAATTGAAATTGTATAGATTTTATACTGCTTACATTATGAGATCAACCTCAGCTTTGCCCAGCTTTTATTCCTATTTTAAAAATAAGTAAAATTTAGGTGTTATCCAATCCCTAAACAAATTACTGAGCAATTGTACTGACATAGTACTAGGCTCTGTAACTGCAAAAATTAATAAAGCCACAATCCTTGCCCTCAGGTTACTCTTAGCTTCACGGAGTAGATTGAACAAGAAGAGGAAAGTGATCATAGTATTTTTCCAATGCAAACCATATTGTAAACATATAAATAACGTTTCTTTCTGAATCTCAGCAGAGAAAAAGAGTAAAAGGATCAGAAAAAAAAAATAAAAACTGAAAAAAATGCTCCATGCTAAGAGCTATGCTAAGCATTTTAAATACAGTATTTCAGTTAACACTATGGCAACATTGACAGAGATCATCATCCTTATTTTATAAAGAAGTTTTCTTATGTAATAAGTGAGGAAACTAAGACTTAAAATTAAGTAGCTTGTCCAAGATCATGAAGCTAGTAAATGGACATTGAGAATTTGAATTTCAGATATGGTATAGTAGTGGGAGAAGGAAAAAGAAAAAAGAAAGGTTACAAGTTCTGCAGACATGCGTGGGGACAGAAGAGTAATGGAAATAAACACCAACGTATTCCCCCAAAGCACACTAGTCACCTCATCCTCTGTGTCAAGTACTGAGATTTCCGAACTGTAACTTCTAGCTTCTCCCTTCACTAGATCATGAGTGAATGTCATGCCCGTTTTTTGTTTCTTTGCCTTGAATTTCTGCTCAGCTAATGGCTACTGAATGGTTATATTCCAAATAGTTAAGTGTTTATCTCATATAAGGAATATCTTCTGATATTTCAAATCAACCTCTTAAAGTAGTCAATGACAGTTTTAAAAAGTCAATTTCTGGGTCACGATTTTATTCTACTGTAGCATTTAAATGCAGAGAAGGCAATGGCACCCCACTCCAGTACTCTTGCCTGGGAAATTCCATGGATGGAGGAGCCTGGTAGGCTACAGTCCATGGCGTCGCTAAGAGTTAGACACGACTGAGTGACTTCACTTTCACTTTTCACTCTCATGCACTGGAGAAGGAAATGGCAACCCACTCCAGTATTCTTGCCTGGAGAATCCCAGGAATGGGAGCCTTGCGGGCTGCCGTCTATGGGGTCGCAGAGTCGGACACGACTGAAGTGACTTAGCAGCAGCAGCAGAGTGTTTAAATGCATAATTGAAATGCAGCAGAGAAGTACTGAATTCTCCAGTAAAAGGAAGTGAAATATCTTGCTGCGATATGACAGGAATCGAGTTCATTTTTTAAATTTTATATGTATTGCATGCAGACATAATTTATGTTACAAATTCCTTCAAAAATTCACCATTTTAAAAGGTCACTTTGAATTTATATTAGTCAAAAGAGTATATTTTTATCATTCCCACTTCCCCCAATACTTCTTATATTATAAAAACAGGTTCAAATCTTTAGGTAGAGGTTCTTGTAGCCATAGTTTTTAAAACAAAGTCATGGAATTCAAGTAGATGTCTCTACAATTCAGTATAGTCCTGCATGTTCTCATCAGTCTTACTGGTCATTTTGAACCTATGTATGTATCAATAATGCAGTGCGGGAGACCTGGGTTCCATCCCTGGGTCGGGAAGATCCCCTAGAGGAGGGCATGGCAACCCACTCCAGTATTCTTGCCTGGAGAAATCCCATGGACAGAGGAGCCTGGCGGACTACAGTCCATAGGGTTTGAAGAGTCAGACAAGACTGAGCGACTAAGCACAGCACAGCACATATCAATAAACATTTTATTTATAAGTAATATAAATGACATCTCATTTTGAGCCTTAATCAGAATCAATTTATAAACAAAAGAAAGCTATGGAAGTGCAGGCATCAGGATCTTCCAATACTTCTGATTTGCACAGGGATGGAGCCGCCATGATGCCCTGGAAATGGACATGTGTGCCAATTTAGAGGCTTGCTCTGCCAAGCCACCTTGGAGAAGCACTCTGCTAGGGCATCAGCTAAAAATGAACCCTTGCTCCTGCCATTCTCTTTTGCTCTTCTTTCCATATCAAACCCCATACTGACAACCCAAAGTAAGTTTACCAAATAAGCAAGACTTCTCTCTAGAGTGTTCAGAATTGCACTGTACATTCTGATGTGGCAACGTAAGTCAGTTCATTCAATACACTGGTCTATATCAGACCCTGTGCTCATCGCTAGAGCTGTAGACCGTGGTGGCATTTATGGTTTATTAGTAGACACATGGAGATCCAACCAGTCCATCCAGTCCATCCTAAAGGAGATCAGTCCTGGGTGTTCACTGGAAGGACTGATGCTGAAGCTGAAACTCCAATACTTTGGCCACCTCATGTGAAGAGTTGACTCATTGGAAAAGACCCTGATGCTGGGAGGGATTGGGGGCAGAAGGAGAAGGGGACGACAGAGGATGAGATGGCCAAATGGCATCACCGACTCAATGGACATGAGTTTGAGTAAACTCCGGGAGTTGGTGATGGACAGGGAGGCCTGGCGTGCTGTGATTCATGGGGTCGCAAAGAGTCGGACACGACTGAGCGACTGAACTGAACTGAGTAGACACACATAACTATCAGTAAATGAGAAATCAGAGTCTCATGTGAAAGTGATAGAGGAGTTTTGAGATGTCAGGAAATGCTTCTCTAAAGAATATGTCATATATCAGGTAAGAGAAGAAATGCATGGAGAATAAGAAACAAAATGAACAAAGTTACCAGGTCCATGAGAAAGTATCTGAACCATTCACTTATAGAATCTAAAAAAGGAAACTCATGGAAGCAGAAGAGAATGGTGATTGATAGAGACTGGGGGTGGGGATGGGAGTAGGGGCAAGAGGATGGCAAGATGCTGGTCTAAAGGTATAAATATCCACTTATCATATTAATAAATTCTGGGGATCTAATGTACAGCATGGTGACTGTGATTAACAGCACTGTACTATATACTTGAAAGTTGTTAAATGAGTACAACTTAAATGTTATCAACACACATACACATACAAATGTTAATTATGTGACAGGATCAAACTGCTAAGCAACCTTACTGTGGCAATTACTTTGCAATATTGTGGCAATTACTCTGCAATTACTTTGTGAGGAATGTGTATCAAATCCTCACTGTTGTACACTTAAAAGCACATGTTATATGTCAGTAATATCTCAATATAGTTGGAAAAATTATTTTCTGAAGAAGTTGCCTTTATGTTTTGTGATAGACTATAATTTTTTTTAAATGTTACTAACAGACATGTTTAGTGTTTTCTGCTTCAGCCTGTCAAGAAAAAATGGCAGCTTGGACAAGGATGAATTTGAATCTGATTTCTCTTTTTTAGGCTACTTTTAATTATTCAGAAAACATGAATCTCTCCAGAGAGAAACTGGTGGTCTCCAAATAATACTCAAAATTTTATTGCTCCTCATTACATTTGATGTTAAATTTATTGGTCATTTTAGTTAATTTATATACTCATGTTACCTGTTGCTTTCCTTTTGAATGCTCACTATCTGTCATTTTTGCTTTTATTCTTATATTTTAAGCATAGAATGCTTTGTTTCAATAGCCAAACCATTCAGCACTATTTCAATTCTAATACAGATGATTTCTCATTTCTATTTCCAAAGGATATAGTTGTTGACAGACCAACTCCTAATAGACGAATACCTGGGATTTTTCTTAGTTTCACTTAATCTCATCTAGAACATGTCCCTTTTTGCATGTTCTTTTGATCCATCCATTACCAGCCCAGCCAGCAGGAAAGCCCAAGGATACTGGAGTGGGTAGCTTATCCCTTCTCTGGGGGATCTTCCTGACCCAGGAATTGAACCAGGGTCTCCTGCACTGCAGGCAGATTCTTTACCAGCTGAGCTAAAAGGGAAGCCCCTAATATTCATACAAGTGCTGTTTTTTGGACATTGATATATTTAGTCCCTTTCTATTTACTATTTGATTGCTTATGACCAAAGTTGGGTAAATTTTAGCTTTGCAGCATGAGATGTGATATGAGATATAAATATGGAAGAATTACAAAGTATTCAAAAATTTAAGTCAGCATTTTTGTGAGTCTTTTACAGCATAAAACAAGGAGTTCAGCCATTACACACCGGGGTTTTGGATACTTTAGATACTACATTGTATTATTTACCATTCCAGTGAGAGAGTCAATTCCTAGGTAGGTTGATAAGAAGTCCAGGGTTCCTGAGGAGGAGAAAGGGGTCTGGGGCTCTCAAGGCAAAAAAGACAAACATTCTTTTCTGCATTGCTTTGTTTTAGTCAATATAACAATGTATCTTGCTCAAGGACATGTTTCTCCTTAACAAGAACCTTCTGACTAATGCTGTCATCTTAAAATGTATATTATGGGAATGGGTCTGGTGAGATCAAGTGAAATGTCAGAAAGAGACAAATACTGTAAGATCTCACATCTAAAATCTAAAACACAAAACAATCTGAAAAGGAAATTAAAAAAAAATTCATTTACAATAACATATTGTAAAGTTTTAAAATGTTGCTACTACTCAAAGTAATCTATAGAATCAATAAAATCTCTATCAGAATCCTAATGACATTTTTTTGCAGAGGTAGAACATGAGACAAGTGCTCCGGCCTGGTGCACTGGGAAGACCCAGAGGAATCCGGTGGAGAGGGAGATGGGAGGGGGGATCGGGATGGGGAATAAGTGTAAATCTATGGCTGATTCATATCAATGTATGACAAAACCCACTGAAATGTTGTGAAGTAATTAGCCTCCAACTAATAAAAAAATTAAAAAAAAAAATAAATAAATAAAAAAAATAAAATTTATATGGAACTTCAAAGTTACCCTAAATAGTCAAAGCATTACTAGCAACAAAGAACAAAACAGGAGAACTCATATTTCCTGATTGCAAATCTTTCTACAAAGCTACAGTAATCTAAACAAGATAGTACTAACATACAGACAGACATACAGGCCAACAGAATAGAATAGACTCCAGAAATAAAATCCTCACATACGTGGTAAAATGAATTTTGACAAGCATGCCAAGACCATTCCATTGGGGGGAAACAGTATTTATACAAGTAATGCTGCGAAAACAAGATATTCACATGCAATAGGATGAAGTTGAACCCTTATCTAAACCATGTACCAAAATTAACTCAAAATGAATGAAAGACTGAAGTGTAAACCTAAAACAATAAAACTCTTAGAAGAAAACATGGGACAAAAGCATCACAACATTATAAGTGACAGTAATTTATTGGATATGACACCAAAGACACAGGTAACAAAAAGAAAAAAATAGACAAAGTGGACTTCATGAAAATTTAAAAATTTTATGTGTCACTATTAACACAGGAAAAAGTAATCTGCAGAATGGGAGAAAATATTTGCAAGTCAGACTAGCAGATTAAGTCACAATACATAGAGAACTCCTAAAACTCAACAACAACAAAAAACTCTGATTTTAAAATGGGTCAAGGACCTGAATATGCATTTCTATAAAGATGGCATATAAATGGCCAATGAACACATGAAAAGATGCTCAACATAACTAATGCTATGCTCAACATAACATTCTGTTATGCTCAACATAACTAATGTAAGAGAAATGTGAATTAAAACCACCATGATACATCACATCACACTCAATAGGATAGCTACTATCAAAAGAACAGAAAACAAGTGTTGGCAAGGATGTGGAATAATTGCAACATTTGTGCATTATGTAAAGTTGTATGGCTGTTATGAAAAATAGTACAGCAGTTCTGAAAAAATTAAAAATAAAATTACCATGTGATCCAGCAATTTCACTTATGTGTTTATAGTCAAAAGAATTGAAAGTAGTGTCTCCAAATGATATTTGTACATCCACATTCACAACAGCATTACTCACATTAGTTAAAAATGTCCATTAACAGATGAAGGGATAAAGAAAATGTGGTTCATGTATATCTGTGTCCATGCTCAACCTCCTCTCATCACCACCTATGCCTATAATATGCTGATGTCCCTGATCATCTAGTTTATTCACAACTTTGTCTCCATTATTTTCTTCTATTTTGTCTTTTACTTTTTAAATCTCTTTCTTCTTTCCTCCTTTCCCCTCAGTTTTGCCCTACTTCAAATCTCAAAGCCCAGTTAGGCTTGTCTCTTATCTCTAATGCTTTCTCTTTATAGCACGGTTCCTCATGGAAAATATAAGGTTGCACGTAATATACTAGCTAATATTTGTGGAAGAATTAATAAATGCAAAATAATCAACAAGACTTCACTTAGGGAAAATTATTAAATATTTTTTCAGTTACAAAAATCAATGTCTTCTTTTTCATTCAGTAATTAACACCTGAATACCAAAGATTACCAGCAAAAATCTTATTAGTGTAAAAGATATTTAAAAGTTTGTATCATAATGGAATATTTTCTAGGTGAATACAACAGTAGAAAGTACATTAATTGCATTCTACATCTGCAGAAGTTAGAAGAAAACTGGCACTTTTAAACACAACTCCCGAAAGATTAAAATGTCAGATAGGAGATGTTCTTGGCAATTTGACCCTTGTCAGTGATTGTAAAAGGATGTGGGGGAAAAGGGTGGGGAAATTGGAATCTTTAAGTACTTTTTAAACTAGAGGTACCCTAAAAATTCTAAACCACAGACAAACTTTGAATCTCTATAGATTGCTACATCTTTGGGAGTATAATTTTATTTGAACAAGGCCAACCATAGATCCAATGAAGACCACATATATGATGACTTCTCCTAATTGAAAAGTTCCTAGTTCTCCCATTTACTATCTCAACCAGCTTACTGAAGCTGGAACTCACGATTTGAATTGTATCCCCTTTGGCTTAATTCAAAAGAGAAATTGTCCTCTCTGAAAAACAAAAGTTGTTATGGAGTTAATTGCAATGAACTCACAGCCTCCTACACTGGTATATGAAGAAAGTCAACAAACTCTTTCAAAGGAGGTGGTTTTGCCAAGACTGGGTGTCGCAGATTTTTTTTTGTGCCCAAGGACCATAGCCTGCCAGGATCCACTATCCATGGGATTTCCCAGGCAAGCATACTGCAGTAGGGTGCCATTTCCTTCTCCACATAGAATGAATACAAAAGGTTGTAAGAAGCAAGTAAATGAGGTCTACTCCTTGAGAAGAGGATAAAGAAAGGGAGGGTCACTGATAAACCACTCACTTCTGCCAGTAACAACCTTAGAGCTCACAGCCCAGCACAGCTGACATTGGACCACTGGGGAAGGAATGAGGCTGCTCTACTGCTGAGTAAGTGAAGAAGAAAGTTATTTTTTAATTCTACCTGGGAGCCATTTAAAAGATACACGAAGAACCAGATACTAATCCATTTGCCCCATTTCCTTTATTGCAAATAGTTCACCTAGTAATTATGGTGACTTTGAACTAGCTAAGTTTTCTGAAATTGTTTATTCCTTTTCAAAAATATGAGTTATAGTAACATCTACTTTTCTATGTCAAGTAATTAGATTATATGGCATACAGAGCACACATTCCTAGTATGTATACATATTACATGAAGTGATGAATTGTTGATTGACTATCTGCTATTAGCTATCAGAATTAAAGGGAAAAAATCATTAATACAGTGAGGTAGAACAAGCTTAGATAAGAAAGAAAAGATTGGAAGATTAGTTTAAAAGAGGGACTTTAAAGTTTGGCCATAGAATTTGAGGTTGAAAGTAAAGAAATGAGAACAAGACAGGAGTGAGGAAGAGTGAATGAACTGTAGCCTCCAAGAGATCACATCCTTGAGGTGACGACAAAGGATTTCTACCATCACATCACCAGACTTCAAGTAAACACAAAGAAGAAACAGCTTCAAACAAACTTGTCTATGCTCATAAAAGCACTCCATTTTTCCACTGTTGTCCTAGGTAATACCAGTGTTTTTTGAATTTCTGTAGTCAGAAGATATTTCTGGTATTTAATGTACAAATTGTTCTTGGCATAATAAAGGAAAATACTTTTATTATTTTATAAAAAGAGGCAATCTCAAGTGATATTTCATCAAAACCTTAAGATTACAAGTGACATTTTCTTATCAAGAGGAATTTTCCTGCCAAAAAGCTAAATTTGTCTGAGTAGATAAAAACATTTATATAGTGCTTAAGAAATAAGTAACATATAAATTTAATCTTACCATTAAAAATTTCAGACATGAATTTTTTTTACTAATGTCTGAGGGAAAATGGAACTTTAAAGCCTATGGGAAAGGGTAGCAGCATGTGGGAAAGAATTATTCTAAGAAAGATTTCAAACTGATATTCAAGTATAGGAAATGAGAAGAACAACAATTTGAAAGAGACTTTTTGAAAATAGAATATTTGAAACGGGCTTCTCTGAAAAATCAGAACTCTCCAAATCATCACCATAATAGTATAGTAGTTATAATCATAATTGTTTTGAGGGTTCCTACTGTTTATAGACATAACTTAGCTCCCACTGAAAACCCATAAAGGTGACATATTTAGAAGATTTACTGATATGGAAACTCCATTCAAGTAGGGGTTATTTTTTTTTAATTTTTTTATTGACATATAGTTGATTTACAATGTTGTATTCCTTTCTGGTATAAAATAATTCAAACATATATATGTGTGAGTGTGTGTGTGTATAAATTAAAAAATATATATAATCTTCTTTAGATTCTTTTCCGTTATGTTTTATTATCAACTAGGATTTTATTTTGTCCAAGTTAAATATATAGAAAGTTACATAATAAAAAACAAAAGCTATTACATGAAAGATAAGAAGAGGATATCAAAAAGTGCTGTGTTGTAAGTAGAGGTTTATAGGTTTACACAGCATAATCACTTATATAGACCATTCTAAGAAAATATATTTGGTCGGCCTAAAGGATGCTTTATAACTCTGAATTTATATATGATAAAGTATTTTAGCTGGAACAGTACTGAGTCTTTGCTGCAATGACATGTAAAAGTAGACAACGCCTCATAAGAGTTTCTCCCAAACTGCCACAGGATACCTGGATATACGTGTCTAGCCCTCTCAGATCATGAACACCTTATTGTAAAATTCACACTTCAATTGAAAAAAGTAGAGGAAACCTCTAGACCATTCAGGTATGACCTAAATCAAATCCCTTATGATTATACAGAGGAAGTGACAACAGATTCAAGGGATTAGATCTGATAGAGTGCCTGAAGAACTATGGATGGAGGTTCATGACATTGTACAGGAGGCAGTGATCAAGACCAGCCCCAAGAAAAAGAAATACAAAAAGGCAAAATGGCTGTCTGAGGAGGACTTACAAATAGCTGAGCAAAGAAGAGAAACTAAAGGCAAAGAAGAAAAGGAAATATATACATATCTTAATGCAGAGTTCCAAAGAATAGCTAAGAGAGATAAGAAAGCCTTCCTCAGTGATCAATGCAAAGAAATAGAGGAAAACAATAGAATGGGAAAAGCTAGAGATCTCTTCAAGAAAATTAGAGATACCAAGGGAAAATTTCATGCAGAGATGGGCACAATAAAGTACAGAAACTGCATGGACCTAACAGAAGCAGAAGATACTAACAAGAAGTGGCAAGAATACAAAGAAGAACTGTACAAATAAGGTCTTAATGACCCAGATAACCACGATGGTGTGATCACTCACCTAGAGCCAGACATCCTGGAATGAGAAGTCAAGTGGGCCTTAGGAAGCATCACTATGAAAAAAGCTAGTGGAGGTGATGGAATTCTGGCTGAGCTATTTAAAATCTTAAGATGAAATAGCTAAAAATTATGCTATTAAAATGTTGCACTCAATATGCCAGCAAATTTGGAAAACACAGCAGTGGCCACAGGACTGGAAAAGGTCAGTTTTCATTCCAATCCCAAAGAAAGGCAATGCCAAAGAATGCTCAAACTACCGCACGATTGCACTCATCTCACACGCTAGCAAAGTAATGCTCAAAATCCTCCAAGATGGGCTTCAACAGTATATGAATCATGAACTTCCAAATATGCAAGCTGCATTTAGAAAAGGCAGAGGAATCAGAGATCAAATTGCCAACATCTGTTGGATCATAGAAAACGCAAGTGAGTTCCAGAAAAACATCTATTTCTGCTTTATTGACTATGCCAAAGCCTTTGACTGTGTAGATCACAACAAACTGTGGAAATTTTTTTAAGCGATAATACCATACCACCTTACCTGCCTCCTGAGAAACCTGTATGCAGGTCAAGAAGCAACAGTTAAAACCGGACATGGAAAAACAGATTGGTTCCAAATTGCAAAAGGATTATGTCAAGGCTGTATATTGTCACTCTGCTTATTTAACTTATATGAAGAGTACATCATGTGACATGTCGGGCTGAATGAAGCACAAGCTGGAATCAAGATTGCTGGGAGAAATATCAATAACCTCAGATATGCAGATGACACCACGCTTATGGCAGAAAGTGAAGAGGAACTAAAGAGCCTCTTTATGAAAGTGAAAGAGGAGAGTGAAAAAGTTGGCTTAAAACTCAGTATTCAAAAACTAAGATCATGGCTTCCAGTCCCATCACTTCATGGCAAACAGATGGGGAAACAGTGAAAACAGTGACAGACTTTATTTTTTGGGGCTCCACTGCAGATGGTGACTGCAGTTATGAAATTAAAAGATGCTTGCTCCTTGGAAGAAAAGCTATGACCAACCTAGCCAGCATATTAAAAAGCAGAGACATTACTTTTCTAAAGGTCCATATAATCAAAGCTATGGTTTTTCCAGTAGTCATGTATGGATGTGAGGGTTGGACCATAAAGAAAGCTGAGCACTGAAGAACTGTTGCTTTTGAACTGTGGTGTCGGAGAAGACTCTTTCAAGTCCTGGACTGCAAGCAGATCCAACCAGTCAATCCCAAAGATAATCAATCCTGAATATTCATTGGAATGACTGAAGCTGAAACTCCAATACTTTGACCACCTGATGCAAAGAACTGACACACTGGAAAAAAACTTGATACTGGGAAAGACTGAAGGCAGGAGGAAAGGGACAACAGAGGATGAGATGGTTGGATGACATCACCAACTTGATGGACATGAGTTTGAGCAAGCTCTGGGAACTGGTGATGGACAAGGAAGCCTGTGTGCTGTAGTCCATGGGTTTGCAGAGAGTCAGACACGACTGAGTGACTGAATTGATCTGAGTCCTTGGTCATCATTCCATCAGAAGTCAAAAGCTCGATGCAAAAGAACTTGAATCTTGTCAACAAATTGGTTTCAGATATTTACAAACATGACTTAGGAACTCTTCAAAGGGTATGTGATTAGGAGCTCAGTTGTAGAGAGACCCAGTGGGGGCATTGTGTTGAAGACTCTCACCCCTCTAAAAGCACTTAGTGGGGGAAAAAATCACTAGGGGGCCTGTCTCTACTGTAGCTTGCCCAGCAACAAAAGGCTAACAAAGAAAAGGGGATCCTGGTACAGCTGAAGGAGAAGATGAACCCTAAATATAAACAGAAGATGGAAGGAAACTCTAGGTAGCAGGACCAGACACAAATACGTGTATCTGAGGGTAAAAGGGGTCAAGGACTATGGTGAGATAGCAGCGAGGATGTCAGCATACCTAAGTTAATCAAAAAGTTATGTAAACTCTGGACAGAGGCTCAGATTCTGTGTGTCATCACCTTCCCTGGCACTAGGGGACTTTTAGAAGAGAGTTAAGATTCTTCCAGTTGGCAAGGGAAAGTTTCTCTTTCATTGACTCCACTGGCCAGTTAATAAAGTGTCCTCACTGAGGATCTACAAATTGGTCCAGCCCGGGAGACATTTGGGATAGTCATATAAGCACTCCTAGAGATTCTAGAAATATATTTGGGAAAACAAAATTTCTGGAGAACATGGAATAATGTAGTCAAACCATTTGGTATTACTATATTAAGTACAAAGTCACTCAATTCATTAAATTATACCAAGCAGACAAAATGCCATAAATTTTAAATTTGTGTAATTCAATTCAGCAAATATTTGTTGATATCTAAGTGAAATTTATTAGTGTCTAATGAATTAAGGATAAATAAGACTTTTACCCTCTAGATGCTTATATTTTAGTGATAAGAAATAGACAAGTAATAAATACACAAAAAAATATATTAATAGCTATAATAGAAATGTTGATATACTGTTATATCCCCAGTTTGCATTATTCCATCCTTTGTGCTTTATAAGAGAAGATTCAACTCAAACTGGCATCTGAGCAAAAGAAAAGTAAGATTTCAACAAATGGAGAAAGAAAGAGGTTATTCCCTGGAAATGGGAAACAAAATACTCAAAGACGTGGTAGCACAAAGACTGTCCAGCAAAAGATGGGCAGTCCAGATGGAAGTGGCAAACTTTGAAAGGTAAACTTGGATTGGATTAGATTCTGAAGAGTACCAGATTGCCTGAGATTTTCAATTTGTCTTTCAGTGATGGTAAATAAGTGAGGTTGCTTCACCAAGGGAATGGTTTGATTATATTTTTGTGTGTTTTAAAAAATAGCATGGGTATACTAACATTTACGTTAAATTTGTGTGTGTGTGTAGATATACACATACCTGTTAACTGAGCACCTAATCACCTGAATCTTTACAGGAATCATCCTAATAGGTGTTCAATAAGCAATTGGTGGCAGTGTTAGTGGTTCTATTTCCTGCGGTGTTTTCTTTTTCTTTTTTGGTGTTATTATATATTCAATGCTGTTTGATTACTTTTATAATAAAATGTATTATCATGTGTTCCTTTTACTAAGATAACAAAACTATTTAAAAATTAAAACAACAGTGTGACTATTGTGAAGAACATATTTATAGAAGACAAGCAAAATTCAGGGAGACCAGTTAGGAAGCTAGCCATCTAGACAAGAGATAATAATCTCAACCAGGAGAATAAGACTGGTCATCAAAAGGTGAATTCCTACAGAGGGGAAAGCAAAATTGGACTTGATAACTAGATGTGAAAGATGAAGAGGGAAGAATCAAGGGCTCAGATAAAAGAACCCTCCAAGGAATAGAGTAAGAAAACCAACAGAAGAGATATTCTAAAAGAAGTCAATGTTTATTCAGATTGTGAAGTTTGAGAAATTGAGACCAAATTGAGAAGGAAATTAACTTCAAGAGGGTGTTTTCAAGAATGGTGAGAAGAGAATTTGTACTGTGTTCGAGTGGTGAATGAATAGGTGTTGCACAGAGATTTGGACTGGAAACTGCTTTTTGATAGACTGTGTAGTTAAGCAAAGTAAGATTAGATAATAACTGGAGCTAAAATCAGGGTAAAGAAAGGTGTTGATTTAGAATGAGAAAGGTTAAGCATTTGTAAAAGGTAGGGAAATCCAAACTACAGACAGGAAATTGATGAAACCATTGTCCAGAAAAAGCAGAAGATGGGTTCAAGGGGAAAAAACTCAGTTGGCTTTGAAAAATATTTTCTCTGCAGAGGAAAAAACAGTACTGAAGGAAGTTATGGGTACATTCTGAGGCAGATGTTGTGGGTATTGAGAGAGCTCTACCAGAGAATGTTTATTTTTCTTGAAGAGGGTTTCAAGATCAGTCATTTAGAATGATGATGTGGGATGTGCTTGGGGTTGGAGGTGAGTGGTACATTTTTTAATAATATAAACAAAATGATATGAAAAATGGAAAATGAAGGTAACTGTGATTAAGAAAAACATTGTCCCAGTAATACTGAGATCTTAACTGAAATGAGACAGTTGTCATTTTTAGTAAAGTTCTAGGAGATTGGAATAACCTAGAATGGCTGGGAAGATGAAGAATGTTGACTCCTCCTTTGGTCAGAAGATCTGGGCCCCAACTCAGAGGGGCAGAAGGAAGTGCCACTCTATCTAAATGCCTACGGACATTTTTCTTAATAACTCTTCAAGCTTTTTCTTATTATTTTCTTGTGCTTGAGGAATGAACTATACTGAAAAAATTGAAGTGCTTTGAGTACACAGTCAGTAATAAAAGTATCTGCACTCCATAGGCAATATTTTCAGATACATCACTTGAAAAGTACAAAATCAAATCTCACTCACTACATGAACTTAGAAAGAAATAACATACTGTTTCGTGATGCCCCAGCATCACATTTAAATACTGATTATAAATATATTGATACCAAGCATAACAAAATGACAATTCTTTACTATCAAAAAAAAACAAAACAAAACACCTGAACTTTTGTATTGCCACTACAGACTCAGTATGCCAAGTTTGAAATAATTAGATGGAATCAGTTTTCTTAATCCAAAAGAGAAATGCACATGATTGTTGATTCTTTCCTTTGGTCATCAAATTGTAACTCTCACTTCAATGCACTGCTTACTAGCACCTCTGTGGGAAGGTCTGATAGAAATAAAGCAGAAGGACATAAAATCAATCACTTCCACAAAAGGATTTGTAAATCTGGGTGTGAATAAGAAGTTGAATTCAGGAGCTAAGCTTGCTGAACAATAATCTAGGAGATGTTCTGTGGGGGATTAAAAAAAAGAAGCACAAGAATAGTATGCTCACGGGATTCTGCTCTGGGATCTAAACTGTTAGCCCCCCAAACTGCTCATCTCCCTCCTGAGTTAGCTTGCCTCTGGATTTAGCAGAAAGAGAAATGGAAGTAGAACTGACCTAGGAGTCAGGACCTCAAAATTCTGGTCTTTGCATTGTCACTATCTGAGTGACTTTTCGCGAATTAAAAATTTCCTGACACTGGTTTTCATATGTTGCTTCCACACATCTGTATGAAGTGAATGAAACAAGTAAAACATTATTTTATATGAAACATGCTTTAACTCTTTCAAATAAGTAGCAACAAATCCTTCCAAATGTGTATTGCCACTTTGGCCCATAATCCTAATTGAGAAAATGAAGAAAATTGCCACAAATCACCCCCTACACATGTTACTTTATGCCTTAGCAATATGATCTTTGCAAGTCATCTAACATATACTGAGCATTTGTTATATACTGTATTCTATGTGAAACAAGGTATGATTTCCCCATCACAGAGGTGACAGTGTAAAACTTCCTTCTCCATCCACGTAAATATATACCCAACTAGCCATAATACAAGTAAAATGTGGGTAGATTTCTAATAACAACAGAATAAGCAAAGAGTGGGAGGATCAAAAGGAACATATATGTGGATGATAAGAGCGAGGAAAGGTTTTGAATACTCAGTAGAACATCCCCAAACAAAAATGCAGGAAAAGACATTGCAGGTAGAAGGACCCATACAATCAAAGCAGATGTAGAGTGGAAGGAGTAATGTTGAGAGAGGGGAGTTGGTAATAACAAATACTTCTTTAACTCCTAACTATGTTTGGGGCATGGCTCTTTAGATTCCCATCAAGAAAATGAGACGTGTGGGAAGATGGTGAAATCAAATACTAGAAATCACTTAATATCTTATGTAATTTAAATTTTTTACTGCATGAGAACAGTGAGTTTGTTTTGAGTAGAATGGTGCTTTAGATAGACTTGTGCTTTAGAATAGAGCTTGTTACCAAATGCAAATTCATGTGCCCCACACAGGGAGGTCAAACACACCAAAAAAATCAGAGTGTAGCACAGAGAAAGGGTTATTGCATGGCCATGCAAGAAGTTGGGGATCTCATGCCAAAAAATGCCAAACTCCCCAAAGGCTTTCAGCAAAGCATTTTTAAAGGCCAGCTGAGGGAGGGGGCCACAGGGTGTTTGATCAGCTGGTACACAAATCTCTGATTGGCTGGTGGTGAAGGAACAGGGGGGTGTCACAGGGGCTAGTGTTATCCATCCACAGGCTTTAGGAGGCCTGTGGTTTATGTGCTCATGGCTCACGGTCATCAAGTAGTTCTCATTTGGTGCTAGGGAGGGGGGAGGTGGCAGTTCACATCTGTGAAACAACTCAGAAATTGTGTGCATCAGACCCTGTTACATAGGTACTTTAGGGAGGAGCTAAAGCAGAAGATAAGGGGGAAGGGCCAACCCAGGGAAAGCCTCATAGGGTCCTGCTTGGTTACAAGTTCATCTTGCAAGTAACAAAAAACCAATAGATACAAAGACTGATAAAGGGTTATTTTATTAGATTGTGAAAGAGAAGACCAAATAAGGACTTTTGACCATGGTTTTCCAAATGAAATATTTGGACCAGAAAAATATCAAAGGTCCCTGTAGCAACACAATACAATAATAAGAATCTGAAAAGAGAAAAGAGGGGAGAACGGGCCTCCTCTTGTAAGGTAGATGCTATAGCATCTCTAAGGTGGTTTAGTGATCTCACTCCAGTCCTCTCCCCCGCCTTATATCTATTATGCCTCTCATTCAAAAAGTTCCCAATTTTGTTTACGACTTCTCTGTGTAAAGAGCCTTATCTGGCAGGTCCCTTCAAACTTTCACGACTCAGTCATCTGTTCAGCCTTTTCCCTATGTCCAGACTTATAGCTTTTGTTAGAAATAAAGAATAAAAGTACATGTACAATCCCTTCTCCTGCAGTTATCACGTGGCAGTATCAGTGGGCATATCCCACTTCCCCGATGTAACAGTGTGCACTGGGACCTTAATGTATCTGACATTCTAACTGCAAATATTTGTTTCATGAAATTTCATGTATACAAATATGGAAAAGGGCATTTACAAATATCTGGTAAAATGAGGGTAAAAATAAGTCTGAAAGTTGGATGGAAACAGAGCTAATGATTATGCTAATCATTAAACAGGTCAATGATTAGTATAACTATCAAGTGCCTTAAATGCCTCTTGAAAAACCTATTTAAACATCAGTGTGCATAAGATATGTCTGATTTGAGGAAGCGTAGTCCCAGACAACAGAGGGTGGTTCATCATTCCAGGTTGTGTTGATTCTGAATTACCAGAGTTATTCGGCCTACTGAGTATTCTATCTTCCAACCTACAAGTATATGTTATAAACTTTTCCACTTAGTTTTAATAATGTGATTTCTGATGCAGCTAATTCTGACATAGGTGGTCACTAAAGGGATATCTTATAGAAATGGGCATAAAAGAATACATAGAAAAATATAGTACATCATATCTTTTACAGAGTAGGTGATCAGTAAAATTTATTTTTTGCTACTACTACCAGGTTCATAGCAGTAGTTGTATGTCATTTTTTTCTGGTATGAAGGTACCAAGTAAATTAAATGGAATTAAATGTTAAGAAAAATAAGTTTACATCTTGATTTATTCTGGGAATTTAAGATATTTTTCTTTGGTGAGTAGTTAAAACTGGCATAATCAATACATAGGCCATTTCACTTCATTACCACTTGGTCCAATGCCCTGAGATGCTCCTCCTACTTTAAATAAGTAACCCAAAAAAAGATCACCAGGGAAGAAAAGCTCAGTCCTCGGCTAAGCTATTGCTTTCAGATTTACAACAAAGCATCTCCAAGTTAGCTCTATTAACAGCCTTAATTTTCGCCCTCTTTGTTCCAGATAGTGCAAGTCTGCTCTGTTACCAGATTGACACTGTGCTTATGGAAGACAAATCAGATGCAATAACTAATCTTTATGAGAAATAAGACAGTGATAAAGGGTGCTTAAGCTAGTACTTATGATAGCACCAGTTAATTATGTGAAAGAACCTCTGGAGTTGATGACTGGATGTGGGCATTACTTAGTGGGTTTTTCTGACTTATGTTAGAGGGGGTGCTGTGGTGACTAAGCACTCTCCTCTCTGGTACACTTAGTATGCAGCCTAACACAATTAATGACGTAAGCCAAAATTGTATCAACTAGCAAACTCAGAATTCCAAACTAACACTTCAAATAACTGTAAGTCAGTTGTAGTTCAATAACTGTACTTCTGTTTAATACCAAAATCAGTCTTTGAGCAACTGGTATAACTCAAGAGCTATTATCAATGCTAAACAACATTTTTCTTTTTTCATTGCAATTAGCAATTGATTTCTTTTAAAAAATATTTTATCCAATTGTGATAGGAACATATAATGTGAGATATACCCTCTTACACTGCTGCTGAGAGAGAAAAAAAAAAAAAAAGGAATACATACTGTAAGATTCCGCTTATGGACAGCTCTAAAAAATGCAAAGTAAACTATAGCTGCAGACAGCAGGTCAGTAACAGTTTGGAATCGGTAGAGCGACACTTCTAGGAAACTTTTGTGGGTAATTCTGAAAGAGATGGGAATACCAGACCACCTGACCTGCCTCTTGAGAAACCTGTATGCAGGTCAAGAAGCAACAGTTAGAACTGGACATGGAAGAACAGACTGGTTCCAAACAGGAAAAGGAGTATATTGTCTCTCTGCTTATTTAACTTATATGCAGAATACATCAGGAGAAACACTGGGCTGGATGAAGCACAAGCTGAAATCAAGATTGCCAGGAGAAATATCAATAGCCTCAGATATGCAGATGACACCACCCTTATGGCAGAAAGTGAAGAAGAACTAAAGAATCTCTTGATGAAAGTGAAAGAGGAGAGTGAAAAAGTTGGCTTAAAGCTCAACATTCAGAAAACTAAGATCATGGCATCCGGTCCCATCACTTCATGGGAAATAGATGGGGAAACAGTGGAAATAGTGGCTTACTTTATTTTTTTGAGCTCCAAATTCAACGCAGATGGTGACTGCAGCCATGAAATTAAAAGACGCTTATTCCTTGGAAGGAAAGTTATGACTAACCTAGATAGCATATTGAAAAGCAGAGACATTACTTTGTCAACAAAGGTCCGTCTAGTCAAGGCTATGGTTTTACCAGTGGTCATGTATGGATGTGAGAGTTGGACTATAAAGAAAGCTGAGCACCAAGAGTTGGACACGACTGAGCGACTGAACTGAACTAAACTGAACTTTGTGGGTAATAGATCTATCCTTTGTCTAGACTGTGGTAATGATTTTGTTAAAAAAAAGTGCTGTGATGCTCGTGGCAAAAATTTCTCTCAAACCTGCCAAAACATGCCTATTCTATACCTGTAATATTACCCAAGATTTTACTGGATTTGTTCAAAGACAATGTTTAAAGTGTGCAAGATGTTGTTTCATAATTTATATTTCCACACACTCAGTCACTAATTATTACACATGCCTACAAATAAAAGTAGCTATTTTAACTATAAAATTGTTCCTTCAGAAAAGTATCAGATTATATATTTGAAACTATATAATGTCTAATATACATTGTGTGTGTTGTGTTCTGTTGCTCAGTCATGCCTGACTCTTTGCGACCCTATGGACTGTAGTCTGCCAAGCTTCTCTGTCTATGGGATTCTCCAGGCAGGAATATTGGAGTGGGTTGCCATGCCCTCCTCCAGGAGACCTCTCAACTCGGGGATCGAACCCGTATCTCCTGCACCTGCTGCATTGCACATTCTTTACCACTGAGCCACCAGGAAAGTCAAAATAAAGTAATAAATAAAACTAATTCTTCTTCAAAATTCTAAGGCAGTAACAGCTTGACACAAGGAATAAGAAAGGAGGAATCAGTTCAGTTCAATCACTCAGTCGTGTCTGACTCTCTGCGACCCCATGAATCGCAGCACGCCAGGCCTCCCTGTCCATCACCAACTCCCGGAGTTTACCCAAACTCATGTCCATTGAGTCAGTGATGCCATCTAGCCATCTCATCCTCTGTCGTCCCCTTCTCCTCCTGCCCTCAATCCCTCCCAACATCAGGGTCTTTTCCAATGAGTCAACTCTTTGCATCAGGTGGCCAAAGTATTGGAGTTTCAGCTTCAGCCTCAGTCCTTCCAATGAATATTCAGGACTAATCTCCTTTAGGATGGACTGGTTGGATCTCCTTGCAGTCCAAGGGACTCTGAAGAGTCTTTTCCAACACCACAGTTCAAAAGCATCAATTCTTCGGTGCTCAGCTTTCTTCACAGTTCAACTCTCACATCCATACATGACCACTGGAAAAACTATAGCCTTGACTAGACGGACCTTTGTTGGCAAAGTAATGTCTCTGCTTTTTAATACGCTATCTAGGTTGGTCAAAACTTTCCTTCCGGGAGTAAGCGTCTTTTGATTTCATGGCTGCAGTCACCATCTGCAGTGATTTTGGAGCCCAAAAAAATAAAGTCTGACACGGTTTCCACTGTTTCCCCATCTATTTTCCATGAAGTGATGGGGCCAGATGCCATGATTTTAGTTTTCTGAATGTTGAGCTTCAAACCAACTTTTTCACTCTCCTCTTTCACTTTCATCAAGAGGCTTTTTAGTTCCTCTTCACTTTCTGCCATAAGGGTGGTGTCATCTGCATATCTGAGGTTATTGATATTTCTCCAGGTAATCTTGATTCCAGCTTGTGCTTCTTCCAGCCTAGCGTTTCTCATGATGTACTCTGCGTGTAAGTTAAATAAGCAGGGTGACAATATATAGCCTTGACGTACTCCTTTTCCTATTTGGAACCAGTCTGTTGTTCCATGTCCAGTTCTAACTGTTGCTTCCTGACCTGCATGTAATATAGACACTCAATTATCTGTTTTAAATAAATCTGTTCAATATCTCTTAGCCTGAAATTACCTCTGTCACTAGTAGGTTTAGATGCCTATTACAACACCTAAAGGAAAGACATTTAATTTAAATCAAAAAATTATTACTGAAAGAATAATTTAAATAATTGTAATGTTAGATGTTACTGTAAGCCAACATTTTCAAGCTTACTAGATAGCAATATAGGAAATTAAAAATATATGCCTTATAGTATGTCAGTAAATATTTAAAAACTAATTTTATGTAATGGCTTATATAAATGTATAATGGTATTTAAATTTATATGTGTTTTATATTATGCATAAAGCTTATAATAGTGTACTTATTCTATATATTTTTATAACAGTGTATAAAATTTCCAGTGACAGCATTATACATGTTTTAAGAGTATAGATATCAAATTATTTGAACAGAAATTGTGATGAGGTTTGGAAAAGTATGTTAGATAACTCAAAAGTGAGTTCTACTGCCATATGACCCAACAATCCCACTTCTGGGCATACACACTGAGGAAACCAGAGCTGAAAGAGACATGTGCACCCCAATGTTCATCACAGCACTGTTTATAATAGCCAGGACATGGAAGCAACCTAGATGCCCATCAGCTGACGAATGGATAAGGAAGCTGTGGTGTATATACACCATGGAATATTACTCAGCCATTAAAAAGAATTCATTTGAATCAGTTCTAATGAGATGGATGAAACTGGAGCCCATTATACAGAGTGAAGTAAGCCAGAAAGATAAAGAACATTATAGCATACTAACACATATATATGGAATTTAGAAAGATGGTAATGATAACCCTATATGCAAAACAGAAAAAGAGACACAGATGTAAAGAATAGACTTTTGGACTCTGTGGGAGAAGGTGAGGGTGGGATGTTTTGAGAGAACAGCATGTATATTATCTATGGTGAAACAGATCACCAGCCCAGGTGGGATGCATAAGACAAGTGCTCGGGCTGGTGCACTGGGAAGTCCCAGAGGAATCGGGTGGAGAGGGAGGTGGGAGGGGGGATCGGGATGGGGAATACATGTAACTCCATGGCTGATTCATGTCAATGTATGACAAAACCCACTGCAATGTTGTGAAGTAATTAGCCTCCAACTAATAAAAATAAATGAAAAAAAAAAAAGAAAAAAAGAAAAAAAAAGTGAGTTGTAGCGATGAAGAAAAAAAAAATTATAGTTGGAAGAAACAGATTGAATAAAATTTTTACATGAGAAAATAATTCCCATGTCAATTTAATTTTATAGTGTATTACATTAAATACACAAAATAAATCTAAGTATCATTACTAGATTTCTGACTAACTTGTTTACATCACTACAAGTTTATATATGCAAGTAGACGAATAGGAAATCACTTTGTTTGGACATATATAGGTATTTGTGAATATTTGCTCAATGTATCTTTTTTTGTTAATTTATTTATTTTAATTGGAGTATCTTTTCAACAAAAGAGTAAGATTATCAATGGAGGTATATCTGTTTTATTAAAATACCATATCCCAATTTCAGTCACAGTGCCTGACACTTACTGGGTCCTTCTTAAATGTTAGTTGACCGAATTACAAAGTTCATAATATATTTAATATCAGAGCAGATTTACTGCCCACATTTTACAGATTAAGACATAGGAGCTGTTCAATTTAAATCACTTACCAGCAATTTTGAGGCTAGAATGTGGCAAACCTGTTAAAACTTAGAGCTTAACATTGGTTGACCTATTTCCACTTTACAATGTGATCTTGCTAGTGGCATTTGACAAATGCAATTGATAGCACATATTTTCTAATTGTTTCCAATTTGGTAAAACATAATTGTAGCTATAATATTCTAACATGGGATAAAATTTTGAATGATCTTATAATTAGAACAGAAAATTCATTTAATAATAGAGCTATTATTCATTTAATAACAGATCTTCACAATTCCACCTCTGGTCCACTAAACCTGCCTGGTGGTGCTTGTTTTCTTCCATTTAGTAAAAACTCTTAGAAGAAAGGCTGTTTTCATCTCTTTGTTAAATAGTTCCTTTCCAAAAGGCTAGAGGAAGGGAAGATGGGGTTATGGACTGAATGTTTTTGTTGATTTCCAAAAAATTCATATTCTGGAATTTCCAGATCTGGTAAAGAATCTGTCTGCAATACAGGAGACCTGGGTTCAATTCCTGGAGCTGGAAGATGCCCTGGAGAAAGAAATGGCAACACACTCCAGTATTCCTGCCTGGAGAGTCCCAAGGACAGAGGAGCCTAGCAAGCTATAGTCCATGTGTCACAAGAGTTGGACACAACTTATTGACTAAACCACCACAGATAAGATAGCATTTGGAGGTAGAGCCTCTGTGAGGTGATTAGGTTTAAATGAAGTCATAAGGGTTGGGTCCCCATGATGGGATTGGGTTAGCTTAAAACTCAACATTCAGAAAACTAAGATCATGGTATCTGGTCCCATCACTCCATGGCAAATAGATGGGGAAACAGTGGAAACAGTGGCTGACTTTATTTTGGGGGGGCTCCCAAATCACCGCAGATGGTGATTGTAGCCATGAAATTAAAAGACACATGCTCCTTGGAAGAAAAGTTATGACCAACCTAGACAGCATATTAAAAAGCAGAGACATTGCCAACAAAGGTCCATCTAGTCAAAGCTATGGGCTTTCCAGTAGTCATGTATGGGTGTGAGTTAGACTATAAAGAAAGCTGAGCGCCGAAGAATTGATGCTTTTGAACTATGGTGTTGGAAAAGACTCTTGAGAGTTCCTTGGACTGCAAGGAGATCCAACCTGTCCATCCTAAAGGAAATAAATCCTGAATATTCATTGGAAGGACTGATGCTGAAGCTGAAACTCCAATAGTTTGCCCACCTTATGCGAAGAACTGACTCATTTGAAAAGACCCTGATGCTGGGAAAGATTGAAGGCTGGAGGAGAAGGGGACGACACAGGATGAGATGGTTGGATGGCATCACCGACTCAATGGACATGAGTTTGAGTAAACTCTGGGAGCTGGTGATGGATAGGGAAGTCTGGCGTGCTGCAGTCCATTGGGTCACAGAGTCGGACACAACTGAACAACTGAACTGAACTGAACTGATGGGATTGGTGTCCTTATACAAAGGTGTCTTTATCTTCTTATACAAAGGAGACCAGAACACATGCACACAACCTTTCTGTCATGTGAGTGTATAGTAAATAGGGGGCCATCTGCAAGCCAGAAAGATGGCTTTCACCAGTATTTGAACCCTGCTGGACCTTGATCTTAGACTTTACAGCCCCTAGAACTATGAAAAAATGCATTCTTGTTGTTTAAGCTACCGGCTGAGCTAATACAGGTGGAGAAAGGGAGCCTTAGAGAATTGCATATTATAAACATGGTTTTGTTTTTCTGCATTTATACTTCTGCTCAAAGTCATAATTTTTTTCTTAATGTGTTTTTGTCATTGCATCATTTTAAACCTACAATATTTTCCAATTTTGTATTTTAACAGATTGCTGAACATTTTAATCTGAGTATCCTACTGGTACCTCTTTGGGTTTGAAATGAATAAAGGAATAACCCTAGTTTCCTTTCCTTCCAGACGGACATGGTTGATTGTCTTCTAAAACATTAAAGATAATTACATTGTGGGAAAATGATCAGCTTTTCTATATTTCTGCTGAAATTTTAAGAAGAGTAACAGAATTATACTGTGACATATACACAGTCAACTCGATCAGCATGGGTTTGAACTGCATGTGTCCATTTGAAAATGAATACGTGCTACGGTACTACACCACCTGAGGTTGACTGATTCCACAGATTACAAAACTGGAGGCCCAGATGAAGTTATACTTGGACTTTTGACTGTGCAGAGGGTCCGCGCCCCTAAGGTCAGAGTTGCTCAAACTATATTTAGACAGACACTTAAAAAGTAATTTTAAAATTTTATGAAAGTAAAAATTTGAAAGCAAGAGATGAAAAAGTTTGGGAGGGGAGTATTCTTTATTGTAAATCTCTGTGATTAGTATACACCAAGGCTTTCAAATAATTTAGGTGAAAACTATTGGAGGGCTAGGAGGAATAAACATACTTATTTCCTCATACCAAATAAGTAGTAATGTAGTAATATATAGTAATATATATACTATTATATACATTATAGTAATATAGTATAATATATACATTATAGTAATATAGTATATACATTATAGTAATATAATGTAGTAATATATCACTCATGCTTAAAGAAAAAATTTTGCAAATTTAGTGAAATCACAAATTTTATGTATATTTGATTTTTAAAACTTTGAGCTAATTTTATTTAAAAAATAATTTATTCTGTTAGCAGTTTGGAAAAATATTTTTAAAATTCAACACAAGTTTTTTCTCCACCTTTTAATAAACAGAATACCATATAAAGATATGTGTATTCTAGACCATATATGGACAGGAGAATGGAGATATTTGAAGCTATGCCATTTCTTTTTATTTATTTATCTGCTGTACAATATATAGTCAATTCACTATTTGCTCACCAACTTACTCCCAGAAACTCTTTTTAAAGACTCTAGCCTTATGGCATGAGTATTATTTTCTCTCTCACATCTCTGGGAACTCTCAGAATAAGAACAATAGTAACAATCATATCATCAGCTGCTAATATTTATTGAGGATTTCCACAGCCTAGACACTAAGAACTATCTCATTCTATCCTCACAACAGCCCCATAGTAAATATTATTGTAATAGTTCCATTACTAAGTTTATATGGCTAATAAGTGGAGAAGACATTTATATCCAGGGCTACCTTACTCAGAAGTAATACGCTTAACCACACTGCTGTGTTGCCCTTCCAATAAGGCCATTAGTAAACATCAATTGCAGCATAAGAGCACAACAGTCCATGGATTAGCAAACCTAGAAAGTATACAACCTGATACTGAACATGGAGTAAAAATGTGATGCACAAATATCTGGAAATACGGACAAACCTCTCCAGCAGCAATGTAACCTTCTACATCAGTTTAGAATTTACCTGGATATGATTAACAGGTCAATTTTTGACCCAAACCCAAATTGACTTAATTGTTTTATAGATTAGAGAATACATCTTGAATTTCTCTTTAAAGCACTAAAGTTCTGTAAATCACTTTACTTTCCAAAGGAAACAAACTAGACATATAATGAAAATGTCTTAAACTTTAATCCTAGGCATGTAAATATCTACAAATTAGCTATATAATCATAAACATGTTCCAGTGCTAGCTCAGTTTACCATCCTTTCAAATATGCACACTCTTTTTATTTTTTTAATCTTCCAAAGATGCACAACCACAGAACATGAAATTTCAAATAAAGCAACTGGATAAACTTTGTGTTTAACAGATGCAGTCTTATGATACAAAAGTATTGCTCATTAATGAGTTCAGTGAGCATGTAAAAGGTTATCCGCAACAACTTCTTAGAACGTTCTTAAATGGCTTAAAATGATCTGAGTATAAATCAAATTTTAATTTAGTGGGGAATATAGGTGCAAATAATCTACAGCATTGTTCAGACACCTTATCAATAATTTTGTGTTTATTTGCATATTAAGGCTTTGGATGTTGTTAAATGAGAGAGAAAAGAAATTTACCCACTTGTCAAAGGCTCAGATAGGAGGGCCCTAAGGGTTTTGCCCAAATTCAAAGAATTCATAGGGCCATTCACATACCTGATGAAATCTGGCAAGTCGTGTTATTCATTCCAGGTCTTATTTTAGTTCACGTCCTTAAACAGAGAAGACCTCACCCTCTGACATCAATACCCAGAAGACAATGCACCTCCCCTCAGACCAGATATATATGTTTCCTTCTAAACCAGCCATTTACCCAACCCAAGTTCAAAACATCACAAGTTTACATCTTTCTCAAGCATCCAGCAGTGCAACAGGGTCTTCCATGGAGCCATTACATTCAGTTGTATCATAATCCCTAAATTTAGTACCCAAGAGGCCTTTCCAATCAGCTCAACACACTCAATCCATCTGCCACTCTAAGGTTTCAAGTTGAAAGGGATCTTTCTGTTTAATTCCTCCAAAGGCCAAAAGTTTATAAATTTCCCAAAGTTGAATTTAATTCTTAAATTATTCCCTGGGGAATTCCCATGACATTTGGCATATTTCAAAGGTAAAATAATAACAGTAATAATAGTAATAAAATCGTCCTCTTCCCTCCTTTGTTTAGTTCATCTCACCAATGAGAGTCCTCAACCTGTTTTCATTTTGAACCCACTTACCTCCCACAGAAAGTCTCTGAATTGGCCACAGAACATATCTCATGTCCTGAGATGATTTAGATTAGTAGTTTTCAATATTTTAGTGTTTTCAAGGTGTTAAAAGTGTTTCCTAGAGGTAACTCAGGAACAGCAAAAAAGAAAATACAGTAGGGGATTTTTATTCTCTTCACTCTATATTGAGCCCCAAAAGTACCACTCTTCTGCATATATCAAGTTTTCATTTAAGACTATGGCCAAAGAGAGAATAGCTGAAGAAAATGTTGAAGCCATGGTTTTAGACAATATGTATCCTGGAATTAAGACATCAAAGGAATTGTAAATTTGGTCCAAGTTGCCAAGTAAAGTTAGGTTTCAGGGGAAGACAAATATTATGGTGTATTTCCTCATAATATTTATGTCTAAGATATATATAAATAGGTTTAATGTAGAACTAATGATACTTTTCTTATATACTTGTTGACTTTCCAAAATATACCTTGAAAGTGAAAGTTAGTCACAGTCGTGCCTGACTCTTTCAGACCCCATGGACTGTAGCCTGCCTGGCTCCTCGGTCCATGGAGTTCTCCAGGCAAGAGTACTGCAGTGGGTTGCCATTTCCTTCTCCAGGGGAATCTTCTTGACCCAGGAATCAAACCTGGGTCTCCTACATTGCAGGCAGTTTCTTGACCAACTGAGCCATTACCTTAGGGAAATAAAAAACAATACAAAATCATAACTAGTAGGCATTTTATTTTATTGCTTTCTTTTTTTTATTTTTTTTTCATTTATTTTTATTAGTTGGAGGCTAATTACTTTACAATACTGTAGTGGTTTTGTCATACATTGACAATTTTATTGCTTTCTTAACATAGTATGACAATTTACGCCTCATTTAACTTAATAAGGTTTTATAGTGAGGGTGGACTTTCAGAATTACTACTTAAAAAACAAGTCATGCCATGGTTGATTCAATCTATTATTTTTTTTTCCCCTCTGAAGAAGGTTAAAATGGATAACTTTCATGTTATATGGTTCACCCTGCAAGAAAGCATTCAGTATCTTGGAATAAGAATGTGCCTTCATTTTAAAAAATCTAATTAAATTTTAATGCTTTTATCCTTAGAATTAACTGATATACAACAAAACTTACACTGGAAATGATGGAAAGAGGAGGAAATGATCTTTAAAAAGTATTTAGCCTAAACTGATCAAATAATCACCACAGAGAGTGAGGAAAGTTATTTTCTAAGAGAATCCGTAATTAAAAAGAATAAAAAGCAAAATAAGATGAAAACATGTCTAGATGAATCAGTCTTATGAACTTAGAAGCAAAGGGAAAGTATTGTCTCAGTTTCAAACACTCCAGATTCAAAAGAATTCTTATTTTATATATTCTGGATTTATCTAGAAATTTTCATAATATCCCCTGTTAGTTGCAAGACTCATAACTAACTCTTATCCCATGTGGCACAGAGGTAAAGAATCAAACCCAGGGTTCAATACCTGGGTCAAGAAGATCCCCTGGAATAGGAAATGGCAACTCACTCCAGTATTCTTGCCTGGAAAATTCCATGGAAAGGGTAGCCTGGCAAACTACAGTCTATGGGGTCGCAAAGAGTCAAATATGACCGAGCTCACACACATCAAGGAGGTACTAAGGCAGTCTCTCCAACAGGGGTCCGGGAACACTTAGAGGTATAAAGACATGATTTTAATAATCTGTTTTCTCTGGAGACGTTTAAAGTGCTTAAATTTCTGATATAATCCAGAAATTAAACATTCTGAAACAATTAGGTGACCTACAGATTACTAAAGATTGCAGTGTTTAGGTTTGCATTTGTTTTTATAATTGAGGTAGTGCCAATTAATGCTTCCTAATTTTCCCAAGCCAATGAGAAAAGAGCAAAAGAGATTTAACACATAATAATATAACCATGCCCCATCTCCCAAGTGAAAGCTAACTGACTTCATGGTAGTTTAAAATAGGGAATAGTGGAAGAATTGAGATATCACAAAGCATATATCAGAAGAGGCATACTGAATTTAAGACATAATAGCTACTTATGGTTACCATGGGGTCATAGGGGGTGGATAAATTATGAGACTGGGTTGATAAATACACACTTCTATATATAAAATGGATAACTAATACAAACCTACAGGGAACTCTTCTCATTACTCTGTAATGGCCTATATTGGAAAAGAACCTAAAAAGGAGTGAATATATGTATATGTATAATTGACACTTTATTGTACATCTGAAACTAACACAACATTGTAAATCAATACTTCAATAAAAAAATTTTTAAATTAAAAAAAAGACATAATAGCAGATTTAATTTTAGCAGAGCAGTATCATGTATCACATCAAGTTTACATTATTGTCCTTTTTGGTTGTATAGACTTTGTTTATATTTAATTTTTAAATTTGCTTTGATCTTATGATTTTGTCAGATTTATAAAAAGTGATTTCAATTCTATATTTGCATGCATTTAAATGAATTACAACAAAAATAAATCCTTGCTGTGTCTTCCACAGGTCTTAATAATTAGGTAGGTGAATAAAATCAGTTGTTCAGATTCATGAACACTTTTCTTTAAAGAAGTTCATTCATTACTCAAGCTTTTGAATAATGAAACACCATTATAGGTGGATATCCTCTCATGCAGAACAGAGTATTTTAATCTTTTTCTTGCTGCCATGAATCTAAGATGAATTTTCTTCTCCAAAACCATGATGCATAAATTTTGCTATAACATTCAGCTGTAAGTTAATGGGTGGGAGTGACTTTGCAATACATCAAACTGGTAAAGGAAGCCTGGCCTTGGCCTTTATTTTGAGGTTCTATGCAACGATGTTGTACTTGAGAGTAGCAGCACATGGTGTGAAATCAATTTAATTCAAAAATATCTCCTGAATGCTTGGTATGTGCTAGTCAGTGAAAATTCAACAGTAAAAAGATATCCTCTAGAGGACACACGTGTTAAAAAGGATACACATGAAAGCATTACATATATGAGAATCTGCTGCAAACTGCTAAGATCAGAGCAACCAGAAATGTATCAGGGTATCTACAATGAAGGTAATCATAGACACTCATGTACAAGTGGCGCCTACTCAAATGTGATGGATTAAAGACTTTCCATAAAAGTTGCCATGTAAACTGATTTCTGAAGCATATATGTAGCAACTAGCTAGGGAAAAAAGCTAGTGGAGGTGAAATTTCGGTTGAGCTCTTTCAAATCCTAAAACATGATGCTGTGAAAGTGCTGCACTCAACATGCCAGCAAATTTGGAAAACTCAGCAGTGGCCAGAGGACTGGAAACGGTCAGTTTTCATTCCAATCCCAAAGAAAAGCAATGACAAAGAATGCTCAAACTACTGCACAATTACACTCATCTCACACACTAGCAAAGTAATGCTCAAAATTCTCCAAGTCAGGCTTCAATAGTACATGAACTGTGAACTTCCAGATGTTCAACCTAGATTTAGAAAAGGCAGAGGAACCAGAGATCAAATTGCTAGCATCCGCTGAATCATCGAAAAAGCAAGAGAGTTCCAGAAAAACATCTACTTCTGCTTTATTGACCATGTCAATGCCTTCGACTGTGTGAACTGCAACAAACTCTGGAAAATTCTTAAAGAGGTGGGAATATCTGACCACCTAACCTGCATCTTGAGAAATCTGCATGCAGGTCAGGAAGCAACAGTTAGAACTGGACATGGAACAACAGACTGGTTCCAAATCAGGAAAGGAGTACGTCAAGGCTGTATATTGTCACCCTGCTTATTTAACTTATATGCAGAGTACATCAGGAGAAACACTGGGCTGGATGAAGCACAAGCTGAAATCAAGATTGCCAGGTGAAATATCAATAACCTCACATATGCAGATGACATCACCCTTAAGGCAGAAACTGAAGAAGAACTAAAGAGCCTCTTGATGAAAGTGAAAGAGGAGAGTGAAAAAATTGGCTTAAAGCTCAACATTCAGAAAACTAAGATCATGGCATCCGGTCCCATCACTTCATGGGAAATAGATGGGGAAATAGTGACAAAATTTATTTCTGGGGGCTCCAAAATCACTGCAGATGGTGACTGCAGCCATGAAATTAAAAGACGCTTGCTCCTTGGAAGAAAAGCAATGACCAACCTAGACAACATATTAAAAAGCAGAGACATTACATTGCCAACAAAGGTCTGTCTAGTCAAGGCTATGGCTTTTCCAAAAGTCATGTATGGATGTGAGAGTTGGACTATAAAGAAAGCTGAGCACTAAAGAATTAATGCTTTTGAACTGTGGTGTTGGAGAAGACTCTTGAGAGTCCCTTGGACTGCAAGGAGATCCAACCAGTCCATCCTAAAGGAGATCAGTCCTGGGTGTTCATTGGAAGGACTGATGTTAAAGCTGAAACTCCAATACTTTGGCCACCTGATGCAAAGAACTGACTCATTGGAAAAGACCCTGATGCTGGGAAAGATTGAACGTGGAAGGAGAAGGGGTCAACAGAGGATGAGATGGCTAGATGGCATCACTGACTCAGTGGACATGAGTTTGAGTAAACTCTGGGAGTTGGAGATGGACAGGGAGGCCTGGCATGCTACAGTCCATGGAGTCGCAAAGAGTCGGACACAACTGAACTAGCTAGGCAAAGGCAGTTTTAACTGAATGCATGCATTTAAAAAGGACCTCTAAAAGAGAAGTGGAGAAGGAAATGGCAACCCACTCCAGTATTCTTCCCTAGAGAATCCCATGGACAGAGGAACATGAAGGTTTCAGTCTATGGGGTCACAAGAGTCAGACACGACTGAGTGACTAAACACAAGAGAGAAGTAGTCTTCACAGAGGTTTAATATGCAGCTATGACATACTTCCTAAATATAACTGTAATTAGTAGTTTTCCTAGATTTTAAATATTTTCAAATTTTATAATTTCCAGTACTGTATCTTCTTCCTCTATTTTCTGACTCTATAGTTTCTATCTGATATTTATTGAATTTTCTCTTTCTGCCTTCACTATTGACTGGTTGAATGTAGGAAAGATGAAAAAGTGGCAGAAAAGGAGTTAAGGATTATGTCAAAGTTTCTGTTTTAAACAACCAGAGATGATAGTTCCATTCATTTGGATAAAGAATATCAAAAAGAAGAATGTTGGGGAAGAAAATACAGTGTGGGATTTTGTGGTATATTAGTGTTGATGGGGTGTAGGAAAGTCACATCCATCTTAGATTTAAAGAATGAACAGCACTCTGTGATAAGTATTTTATTTCAAAACAAAGAATGAGTTGGTATTTCTTCTCTATGATAAGAGTCTTTTTTAATGTGCTGTATATCCTCTTTCATCACAGTTTCTGGAAGAACTGAACTGAATTGTTCAAATATACCATTTATGGTTGCTCTAATATCTTACACCTATATGAGAGACTGCTTTTTTATACTTTAATTTCCAAAATTGAGTAATAATTTATATAGGAGATTCAGTTCAGTCACTCAGTCATACCGAATCTTTGCAACCCCATGAATCACAGCACACCAGGCCTCCCTGTCCATCACCAACTCCCGGAGTCCACCCAAAACCCATGCCCATCGAGTTGGTGATGCCATCCAGCCATCTCATCCTCTGTCGTCCCCTCCTTCTCCCACCCCCAATCCTTCCCAGCATTAGGGTCTTTTCCAATGAGTCAACACTTTGCATGAGGTGGCCAAAGTATTGGAGTTTCAGCTTCAGCATCAGTCCTTCCAATGAACACCCAGGACTGATCTCCTTTAGGATGGACTGGTTGGATCTCCTTGCAGTCCAAGGGACTCTCAAGAGTCCTCTCCAATACCACAGTTCAAAAGCATCAATTCTTCATCGCTCAGCCTTCTTCACTGTACAACTCTGACATCCATACATGACTACTGGAAAAACCTAGCCTTGACCAGACAGACCTTTGTTGGCAAAGTAATGTCTCTGCTTTTTAATATGCTATCTGGGTTTGTCATAACTTTCCTTCCAAGGAGCAAGTGTCTTTTAATTTCATGGCTGCAATCACCATCTGCAGTGATTTTGGAGCCCCAAAAAATAAAATCTTACAGTTTCCACTGTTTCCCCATCTATTTGCCATGAAATGATGGGACCAGATGCCATGATCCTAGTTTTCTGAATGTTGAGCTTCAAACCAACTTTTTCACTCTCCTCCTTCACTTTCATCAAGAGGCTTTTTAGCTCCTCTTCACTTTCTGCCATAAGGGTGGTGTCATCTGCATATCTGAGGTTATTGATATTTCTCCTGGCAATCTTGATTTCAGCTTTTGCTTCTTCCAGCCCAGTGTTTCTCATGATGCACTCTGCTTATAAGTTAAATAAGCAGGGTGACAATATACAGCCTTGACATACTCCTTTTCCTATTTAGAACCAGTCTGTTGTTCCATGTCCAGTTCTAACTGTTGCTTCCTGACCTGCATACAGGTTTCTCAAGAGGCAGGTCAAATGGCCTGGTCTTCCCATCTCTTTCAGAATTTTCCAGTTTATTGTGATCCACACAGTCAAAGGCTTTGGCATAGTCAATAAAGCAGAAATAGATGTTTTTCTGGAACTCTCTTGCTTTTTTGATGATCCAGAGGATGTTGGCAATTTGATCTCTGGTTCCTCTGCCTTTTCTAAAACCAGCTTGAACATCTGGAAGTTCATGGATCAAGTATTGCTGAAGCCTGACTTGGAGGATTTTGAGCATTACTTTACTAGCATGTGAGATGAGTACAATTGTATGATAGTTTGAGCATTCTTTGTCATTGCCTGTCTTCGGGATTGGAATGAAAACTGACTTTTTCCAGTCCTGTGGCCACTGCTGAGTTTTCCAAATTTACTGACATATTGCGTGCAGGCTCAGTGGGAAGAGAAACAAACACATAAAAAGAGGAGCAAAAAAAAAGAGAGAGAGAAGCCAAAATTGAGCCTCCTTCTTCCTTTCTCTTTGCGCCTTTTGGGTAGCCCCACCCTCATGCCTCAAAGTATTTTCCTCTGCTTGGCAAATAAAACTGCGCTGTAACCAAGCTAACACTGGTCCGCAGTTTTTTTTTTTGTTTTTTTTTAATTTATTTATTTATTTATTTTTTTGTCATACATTGATATGAATCAGCCATAGATTTACACGTATTCCCCATCCCGATCCCCCCTCCCACCTCCCTCTCCACCCGATTCCTCTGGGTCTTCCAAGTGCTCGGGCCTGGTGCACTGGTCCGCAGTTTAAAATGAGCTGTAACTGAGCTGTAACACGGGTCTGCCATTTAAACTGAGCTGTAGCCGAGCTGTAACACTGGTCCCTCCATCCCTTCAAATTTTTACTATGGTGAGACAGGACTGAGGAAATTACACACTCCCCCGGCAATACTGTGTACACAAGTATGATTTTGGTAACTGTACATGTTGTACCCGGACACACTGGTTCCTTCTCTTGTCATGTCAAGGTATGATGGTAGACATGCCTGAAAACTGACATGTAAGTGGGAGGCTTGTTTCCTTTAAATCTCTGTAAGCGCATTGCTGGATATCTTTCCACTCTAGAAGAAAGGTCAACTCAACAATATTTTCTATTCACAGTCCACTTAATTTATATATAGATCCACTCAATGAATCTACTAAAACAGTAGACATATGTGTCTATAGCAGAGTATTTGAGGTCAGAAAGTGTTCGTTTGAATCCTAGTCTAACAACTTCCTGACTGTGAAATTCATAATAATTGTCTTGAACTCTCTGAGCAAAAGTTTCACAATTGATAAAATACAACATAGCAATCACAGTATGCCTGGCATAACCTGAATTAACTGTCAAACAAAATTTTTATTCTAGAATTAGTACCAAAGATGTTAATGAGTACAAATTTTGTCCCTTTATGTATTGGTCTTTTGTCTCTACTTTGATAATGTCTGGTACACTAATTCATTTGTAAATTACTCTTCATGGCCCTTCCTTCCTTCCCTGCCTCTATCAGAAATATATTTTATTAAAATTAAATGTGTTCCTTCCTTACTGGACTCAGCTTTGAGGGTGAATGATTTTCAATGTACCACCACAAATCATGAATAATCATATTTTTTATGGCTTCACTTCCAAGGATGAGCTTGGAAAACTTATATGGGAAGAATCTAATATTTTGGACTTAGTTTGTCAGTTTTCACTGTCCATGATATAAAGTGTAACTATAAAGCAATAAGATTAATTTTCTTGCTTGTCTTGCACAGTGACTGTAAATTCAATTTAAGGAACATTAAGGGTAGTTTGAGGAACTGAATAAGTGCTAAGAATTTAAGACTTCCTGGTGAGCATATTATATAACATTTATGAGATCTCTTTGTGTGTGTGCGTGTGTAGTGTTCATAAAGTCTCAGCACTTCATAATAAAAGACCTTTATATTCACATGACACTTAACATATATATGTATATATACATATATCTTTGTCACAGAAATCTTACACAATTTATCATAAGTAAAATTAAGAAATACTTAAGTTCAAGTTGTTTGATTTTTCAACCAGTATATGGAGAATTCAGGGCCTGATCCCAGGCATTCTAATTTCAACCCCCATGCTCTTTCTGTCTAGTGTAATTTGTAAATATCTTTCAACACAAGTTATTCCTAACTATAAATTTTATAGCATTATTTTGATTCGAAGCTGAAAAATAAAATCTAGGGCTCAGCTATGCTCAACTACTTGCTAAGGTCACATATTTATTTCCTAAGGAGAGGAGCTGGACTAAAGCTCAGGTTTTCCAAATTTACTTACAGAACTTACTTTCCTTGAGATAAATACCAAAAAAAAGTTGATTTTTTTTTTCAATTGTTTCAGGGGAAAAAAAAAAAAAAAGACACCTTAGTTTATGTGACTATCCTCAAGTAACTCAGGAGTTTTAATAAATCAGTTGGGATTCATGTTCAAATGCGGCCCTGGGATATTTATGTCTTTTGGTACTAAAGTGGTGATAAATTGGCCATGTTAGCTGTGGCGTCATTTTCATTTTATTGAGATAGAAATCTTACAAAATATTCTGGGACTAAAACATCTCTGAACACAAGCAAAAAGATTTTAAAAACCCAAAAATCAAAACACAAGAAATCAGCACAAACCCTAAATAGAAAGAAACTTCTATTTTTATTTTCTTATAGACCTTCATATTTTGTTGTGGATTTATTGTCCTATTAAGGACTTTTAAAAGTCAGCAAGACAATTTACTGCTTAGTTTGCTGGTTATGTGCAAATTCAAATCCAGGAGCTTATCCAAAAAGTTTTTCTTGACATTTGCTCTGTGCTCTGTAATTTTTAATGGAAGAAGCAAATACAACATAAGGAAGCTGTTTCCAACTCTTCAGGCCTGTTTTTAATCTGTTTTAATTAACACTGAAATATTTTTCCCTAATGCATTTAGCTATTAGTTAAACATGACAATCTTTTTATACAGGATAAATTCCATCTATTGCTCTCACTCTCAGAAGCTATATACTTTACTGTCTCTAATGTTCTTATGCCCTTATAACATGGGAAATTTTCTTCTAAAATTCAGTATTAAAACAAATGGAACAAAATCCTCATTTCCTTTTCCTCCTCTCCCTTCCTCTCTCTTTTCTCTTAAAAAATAAAATAAAAAAGACTTTCTTAGCCTTCAAACCACAGTGGATTTAGAGACGATGACCATAAAAATGATTAGGACATCCATAGACACTTCCAACATCCAGTCAACCAGTAGAACAACTATAAAGTTGGATAAAATTAAAATTCAGTTAAATAAATTATGTAGCACAAAAGAGCAACTGATCTGGAGCCAGAAAACCAGGAATGTGACTCTGAATTTAAATCTCCCTTCCTGTGTTCTCTTAGCCTTACTCCCTCATCTATAAGAGGATAGTGGTCTATTCTTTTTAGTTGAATACGGTATGCCCTTTTCACTATACTGGTTGTTGAAATACGACCCATCACCAACTATTTCTTCTAATTCTGTTCATTGCTAAATTATATTTAAAATAAAGTGGGCTTACAGTCACAATGTCTGATTAAAGTTAGGTTTACTTGGTTTCCTTTAAAGAGTATATTTTCTTTTAATTTCTTTTGGACCGTGTGTCATTTGAAAAACTGCCAAACTCAGTTTCTAATGGAAGATCCTACTGCGTTTTATTATACCTGACACCATATTCTATTAAACATGATTACAAGTTTAAAGTTACCCATTAGAAACTAGATAGGATGTAATTAGATGTTTTCATCTGTCAAATACACTGAAGCTGAGAAGGGTAAAAAGTGGAACCAGGAATATATGTTATAATGGGGAAAACATCTCAAAACTTCCTTGTCAAGACGTCCCTATACAGGACTGAATCTATAAATTCTTTTTTTTTTTTTTTTTTAAGGCAGAGAGAAAAGAGGAGACCAAAAAGAGTTCAGTAGTGAGTGAAAGCTGAGACTACCTTGACCAGACTCTGTTAGACAAATACACTTGGTTGATTTATTCATAAAACAGAGAAACTCTGTCCCAGGTATCTGTGATAAGCAGGGATCATCTTGTCACTGAAACCTCCATGTTTCCTGAAAATAAGAACTTTCTTTTTGATTGAGAACATCAAAGAGTTTTGTAGAAAGTGTCACTACAGAGAAGATAACCAAGAATACTGCACAGCCACATGCAGTCTAGTCTTTGTAGACCAAGAACCCCATTCTGCAGGCGGAGGGATAATGCCCAGGCCTTTCCCAAGTCTAAAAGACAAGTCACCGATGCTGAAGTTCAGCTTTTAATTTTTGGCTATTTGTTTCCTCTTCAGAGATTGTTTTACCCGAACAAGTCAAGGGTGAAAAGGAAAATTAACAAGTGAATCAGATTGTAAGTAATCTGAGCATGGGAAATAAGGGAGAACAAATCTGCCTTTAATTTAAGCCCATGGCCAAAAATCCTAACAGAGGCAAGTTCACAAAGATGTTAGCAATTTAGCTATGATATTGATAGTTCCACAGGCAAAGAACTCCCATGTTTAGGGAGTTATAACAAAGAATAACAGTATTGTAATCTGCTTTTTGTCAGGTTGCCAGAAGAATTTCACATTTTCCCTCACATGAATTATTTATGCTTTCAAATGAGAATCAAAAGTAATTGATTCACTTACCAACAGCACTCAGCCACCAAAGCTTAACCAGTACAGTTACGGGTGAAGGCTTTTGTTAGCCATGCGGTTATACAGGGAATTTATAAATAAGATGTTGGGGATTATTTCTCTCTCTTACTCAAAGCCTGTAATACAGATCCTTCTCTTTATATTCTGATACCATGAAATTTTATGATCATGGCGAAAATATTAAAAATAACTTTTTCTATCTAAAGACAAATACTATACTTAAAAACAGACAAGACTACATGCTATAAACTTAAAGCAAATAAAGTAAAATGGCTGCTGAATATAATGTTCTCCAGTCTAAAAACACAGATAAATCACATGATCTAAGCAGGTGTTTGATCTAAGCAGGTTTACCAAAGGAGTAGGGAAAGCACTAGAGAAATGAGCACAGGGAAAGATGAATCTTGATGACTTTGAACCAGAAACAAAAGATATAGTGACATGAACAGCATGGATCAGGGTTCAGTAACTCCAAGAGTGATTTGTGCATGTGTCATGCAGGCCCTACATTGAGCAGTTATTCTAAAGGTGACATCAAAGGAAGGCCCTCTGTAAATTTCCCCAGTGGTACAGTGGTTTTAAGACTCCACCTTCCAATGTGGGTGATTCCGGTTTGATCCCTGGTTGGGGAATTAAGATTCCACATGCCACATGGTATGACCATAAATAAGTAAAGAGAATTTTTTAGAAAAGAAAGAAAGGCTTTACAACATTCAAAGAGAATATGTAGTTCCTTTATTGAGGCTAGCATAGTACAGTTGAATTTATAACACAATTATTTTAAAATGCAGTTATCTATTTTACTAAATGGTGCTGTAATTACTGGATTTCCCCAAGCAAAAAATAAACTTCTGACCTAAATGTCACAACTCACAATAATTAACACAAGATAAACATAGACTTAAATGCAGAAAATAAACTATAAGGAAAAAACACAGCAGAAAATCTTAAGTACCTTGTGCTAGGCAAATAGCTCATGGACTTGATCCCAAAAGAACAATCCATAAAAGGAAAAACTAACAAATCTTTTCAAAATTGAAAAATTTGACTCTAAAAGTTCACATGAAAATGATGAAAGAAAAGCTACAGACTGAGGGAAAATATTTATAAACCACAAACAATTAATATTTAAAAATATAAAATCTCCCCAAATTCAATGTTAATCCAACTAGAAAACTGGAAAAAGACATGAACAGACATTTCACTAAAAAGGATATACAGAAAGCAAGTAGCATATCAAAAGATTATTCCATATCATTATCCAATAAAAAGATGCAAAGTAAAACCACAGAGAGATATCACTATACACATATCAAGATCTTTATTGCTATTGACTGAATGTTTGTGTTCGTAACCCATATCCACACATTGATGCTTTATCCTCAGTATTCATAGTATTCAGTGATGGGGCTTTTAGGAACTAATTATGTTTAGATGAGGTAATGGGCGTGGAACCTTCATGATGGGATTGCTGCCCTTCTCTGCTCAGGTGCTTCAGTCATGTCTGACTCTTTGCAACCTCAGGGACTATAGCCCACCAGGCTCCTCTATCCATGGGATTCTCCAGCAGGAATACTGGCAAGGGTTGCCAAGTCCTCCTCCAGGGGATATTCCCCACCCAAGGATCAAACCCACATCTTCTGCACTGTGGGCAAATTTTTTACCACTGAGCTACCAGGAAAGCCCCTGGTGCCCTTCAAAGAGGATTAAAAAGCCCAGCGCTCATTCTCTCTGCCATGTGAAGATGAAACAGAAGATGGCCATCTATAAATTAAGACACAGGTTCTCAGCAGACACAAAATCTCCCAGCACCTCAATCTTGGACTTCTCAGCCCCAAAATCTGAGAAATATTTGTTCTTTAAGCCATCCATTCTGGAGTATTTACATTATAGCAGCCCAAACTGACAAAGACACTTGTGGTATTATGTAACACACACACACATGCACAAACACACACAACTGAGTATAAGTGGGTGAATATTAATAATTTCTTAAAGCTGCATGTCGGTCTACAATGATCTCAACAAAATTTCAGCTACAAAAATGTGGTAATGATTAAGAGCATGAACAATGGAGTCAGATCACAGGAGACAAATCCTGGTTCTAAATTTTACTGTTATCTTACATTTCTTCTTTGATAAGCTGGTCACTAAAAATTGTACCAGCTTCATAAGACAGTTGTTAGAATTAAATGAGGTAATTAATGCAAAGAGTCTAGCATGTTAGATGTTGTATAGTGAGCACTAAATAAAAAGTTGCATTACTTACCATAATTACATATTTTGTTATTATTATTATTATAACAACTTGAAGTATTCTTTGAGGCAGAAAGATAGAAACAGTATAATCTTAGAATCAAATTTTAGGCCATGTCCACTTGCTTACTGTAGATCTCTTTTGGAGTGCAACACTACTGACTATTACATGTCTTATCAAATAATATTGATGCTTGCTGGTCCACATAATATCTTCCTCCTGCTCACAAGCTTTAGAATCAGTCTCTTTGGAAATGTTCTGAGAAACTTCACAGAAAATAGACTGGATAATCAATATTATCCCCTACCCAAGTCCCTAAAACCACTAATAAGCTCTTCATTTTAAATGGTTTATCAGGTCCTACTGCTTTCCATGCCTGCAGAACTTAATAATGAGAATAGGGAGTAAATCTTTTTATTTTTAAATTTTTACTTATGACACTGATTCATCAACTATTTTATTCATAATTCATCTACAAAGCATATTTTTCTATCAGTATGCACTTCTAAAAGCCTTTCTCATTTTTTATCTACTTGATTCCTTGTGCAGTGTCACTGTTTAAAAGGTTTCTCAATAAAGTGTGAAAAAAATACTCATTTCTCCTTCATTATTTCATTTCTATGCCATAAATATTTCTGTAGATAATGAGATCTGAAGAAATTATAATATATAAAATAAAATACAGAATTTGATTCACTTAAATATTATTTTTGGGATTCAATGAAGGAGTATTTATTCCCCAAAAACAAAAAGATAACACAATGGTGCTGCTGTTCAATAAAATTTTAAACTGAAAAAAGTGCAAACTGAAAAGTGAAGGCCACCGTTACAGAAATATCAAACACCAGCCAGGTACTGCAATACACTGGCCTTCCTAGAACATAGACTATGGAGAGTGCATCCTGAGACCTAAGAAAGCTTTCTCATTGCCACAATGTCATATAAACATTCTGACATCTTGGGAGAAGTAGAAAAAAAAAATCTGAAAGATTCAGAATTTACTCAGAAAAAAAAAAAGGCAAAAGTATCTAAAAGAGATTGTTTCAAAATAAATTTTAAAATAAGCAGACAAAATATCCTAATAGGAAAGTTTAGAGTAGTGTTACTTTATTTAATTTACTTGCAATCCAAAATATTGTGTGCAAAATTGACCTTCATGCCAGAGAAAATGAAAAATTTCCAAGAGTTCAGTCTATGAAAGTACGGAAGATATCTGACTGCAATGGCAATAAATTATAACATCAACATACAGAAAATAGTTATGCTTCTATACACTAAGAACGAAACATCTGTAAAACAAAGCTATTTCAGTCACAATTACATCAGAAACAACAAACTATCTAGGGAAAACCTTCACCAAAGAATTGAAAGATCTGTACAATAAAAGCTCTAAGGCTTTGCTAAAAGAAATTGAAGAAGACACAAATGGGAATATATTTCACAGTCGTGGCTAGAATAATCTATATAGTTAAAATGTCCAGACTACCCAAGCTATCTGTAGAGTTAATGCAATCTCTACTAAGATTCCAATGACATTTTTCACAGAAATTGAAATTACAATTTTAAAATTTGATTGAAACCACAAAAGATGTTGAATAGCCAAAGCAATCCTAAAAACAAAGTCAAAAGCATCATATTTCCTGGCTTCAATGTATGCAACAAAACTACAGTAATCAAAATAGTATGGTACTGATATAATAGACACATAGATCAGTGGAGTAGAGTAGAAAATCCAGAAATAAACCCCCACATATATGGTTAACTAATATTTAACAAGGATGCCAAGAATATTCAATTGGGAAAGGATAACTTTCTTAATAGACGGTGTTGGGAAAACAGGATAACCACATACAAAAAAAGTGAAATTTCACCCCTATTTCATACAATTGCCAAAATTAACTCAAAATGATTTAAAGACTTAAACATAAAATCTGAAGCCAAAAAAACTTCTGGAAAAAAGTGAAATAGGGAAAAAGCTTTTTGATACTGGTCTAGGCAAAGTTTGGATACGACACCAAAAGCAAAAACAAAGCAAAAGTCAACAAATGGGGCTTCCTCAAACTAAAAGTTGCTTTACAGAAAAATATACAACAACAAAATAAAAAGGGAACCAATAAAATGGAAGAAAACATCTGCAAACCATGTATCTGATAAAGAGTTAATATCAAAAATATGTTAAAACTCATACAGTAACAAACACAAAGGATACAATTTAAAAATGGGCAAAGAAACTGAATAAACATTTTTTCAAAGAAGTGGTACAGATGACCAATAGGTACATAAAAGTTTTTTTAACATAAGGGACTGTCAGGGGAATGCAAATCAAAACCATGGTTAAATACTTGTTAGAATGACTATCATCAAAAAGACAGTTGATAACAAGTGTTGACAAGAATGGGGAGAAAAGAGAACCCTCCTACACTCTTGGTAAGAATGTAAATTGGTACAGGCACTATGGAAAACAATATGGAGGTTCCTAAAAAATTTAAAAGTAGAATTACCATATGATCCAGCAATCCCACTTGTGGATATACAGCCAAAGACACTTAAAACATGACATCAAAAAGCCATCTGCACCTCTATGTTGACTGTAGCTTTATTTGTAATAGCCAAGAAATGAAAACAAACTAAGTCTGCATAAATAAATGGAAATAATCCATTTATGGAATGGTTAAATGAAATAATCTATTTACTGAATAAATGGATAAAGATGTTTTTAATATATGTATGTGTATATATATAATATATACATGTTCATGCACATACACATATACACACCTATATTATTATTGAGCCTTGAGAAAGAAGGAAATTCTGCCATTTGCTACAACACAATGGAACACACATAGGCCTTGAGGGCATTATGCTAAGTGAGATAAGTCAGACAAAGAAAAACAAATACTGTATGACAACACTTATGTGTGGAATCTAAAAAAGTCAATCCTAAAAGAAATCAACCCTGAATATTCTTTGGAAGGACTGGTGCTGAAACTGAAGCTCTAAAACTTTGGTCACCTGATGCAAAGACCCGATTCATTGGGAAAGACCTGGATGCTAGGAAAGATAGAAGGCAAAAGGGGAAGGGGGTGGCAGAGGATGAGATGGTTATATAGCATCACCAATTCAATGGACATGTATTTGAGCAAAATCTGGGAGATAGTGAAGGACAGGGAAGCTTGGCCTGCTGCAGTCCATGGGGTTGTGATGAATCAGACACAATTTGGCAACAGAACAACAACAAACCACATGTGGTTATTGGCTACAGTACTGGATAGCAAGTATTTTATTTTTTTCCCAATTTTTGAGGATTCTGTTTGTTTAAATGCTTCATTTTTTTAGAGCAGTTTTATGTTCATAGCAAAACTTAGAGGAAGGTTCAGAGATTTCCCTTATATCCCTTGACCTCATACATGCACAACCTTCCCCATTCTCAACATCCCCCAGTAGAATGGGATGGTTGTTAGAGCTGATGAACCTACACTGAAATATCATAATCATGCACAATCCATAGCTTAATATAGGATTCACTCTTGGTGCTGTCTGTGTGATGAGTTTGGACAAATGTATAACATGAATCCACCATACAGAGTATTTTCACTACCCTATAAATCTTCTGTTCCTGCCTATTTATCACTTCAACTTTATCACCACTCCCAAACCCTGGCAACCTGCCTTTTCTAGATTTTCATATACTTGGAATTTTATAGTATGTAGCCTTTTTAGATTGGCTTCTTTCACTTAGTAACATGCATTTTTTCCTTCATGTCTTTTTTATGTCTTGATAGCATATTTCTTTTTAGCACTGATGTTTAATATTCCTATGTCCGTATGTACCACAATTGTTTTTTTATGCTTTCACTACTGAAAGTATCTTGGCCTCTTCCAAGTTTTGGGGACAACATGTATTTTAGATCATCTGTATCATTACAAATTTCTTTTGAAGTGCACTGTCTTGGAGTTCAAAATTCAACTAACAGAGCTGAACTACAAAAAAACCAATAGCATACTTCCCTTCTCCCTATAGCCATAGTTTTCTATATTAATTTACTCAGTCAAAACTATTTTGGGGGTACCTATTATGTGCCATGTGCTATTCTAAATTTGAGACATAAAGTAGTGAATAAGAAAGTCAAGTTCTCTGCCCTTGTACTTCTACCTTCTAGAGGAAGGGAAAGGTAAAGAAAAATTCAAGCAACCAAATAAACCAAGGGTTTGATAGAAAGCACTACATAGTAAACGAAATAGGAGGATGTAATGCAGAGTGACTAGAGGAGGCAGGAGGAAAGGGTTGTGGCACTTTCTAAAGCTGGGAAACCAACGGACAAAGAATTAATCTCAAAAATATACAAGCAACTCCTGCAGCTCAATTCCAGAAAAATAAAAGACCCAATCAAAAAATGGGCCAAAGAACTAAAGAGACATTTCTCCAAAGAAGACATACAGATGGCTAACAAACATGAAAAGATGCTCAACATCACTCACTATCAGAGAAATGCAAATCAAAACCACAACGAGGTACCATTACATGCCAGTCAGGATGGCTGCTATCCAAAAGTCTACAAGCAATAAATGCTGGAGAGGGTGTGGAGAAAAGGGAACCCTCTTACACTGTTGGTGGGAATGCAAACTAGTACAGCCACTATGGAGAACAGTGTGGAGATTCCTTAAAAAACTGGAACTAGACCTGCCATATGACCCAGCAATCCTGCTGCTGCGCATACACACTGAGGAAACCAGAATTGAAAGAGACACGTGCACCCCAATGTTCATCGCAGTACTGTTTATAATAGCCAGGACATGGAAGCAACCTATATGCCCATCAGCAGATAAATGGATAAGGAAGCTGTGGTACATATACACAATGGAATATTACTCAGCCGTCAAAAAGAATACATTTGAATCAATTCTAATGAGGTGAATGAAACTGGAGGCTATTATACAGAGTGAAGTAAGCCAGAAAGAAAAACACCAATACAGTATACTAATGCATATATATGGAATTTAGAAAGATGGTAACGATAACCCTGTATGCGAGATAGCAAGAGAGACACAGATGTATTGAACAGTCTTTTGGACTCTATGGGTGAAGGCGAGGGCAGGATGATATGGGAGAATGGCACTGAAACATGTAAATTATCATATGTGAAATGAATCACCAGTCCAGGTTCAATGCATGAGACAGGATGCTCGGGGCTGGTGCACTGGGATGACCCAGAGGGATGGGATGGGGAGGGAAGTGGGAGAGGGTTTCAGGATGGGGAACACATGTACACCCATGGCGGATTTAAGTCAATTTACGGCAAAACCAATACAATGTTGTTAAGTAAAATAAATAAATTACTTAATTTAAAAAAATAAAATAAAGTTGGGAAATTAAGGCCTCTTTAAAGGAGTTACATTCAGGATGAATCCTGAGTGACAAAACGGAATCTACCAGGCAAATGCCTCAGGAAAGAACATTCCTGGTGAAGGAACAACTACTGCAACGGATCTAAAGCGGGAACAGACCTGGCCCCTTTGAAATTGTTAGAAGCTCATATGGCTAAAGGGAAATGAATCAGGGGAAGAGTAGTACAAATGGGGTTACAGATGAGCAGGGCCAAGTCATCTGAGCTCTCATAGGATATCACAGGGTTTATATATTTTTTTGTAAGTGTGGTAGAAAGTCTTTGGAGCATTTCCAGCAGGGACATGACCTGGTTGCTTTCATAGTTGTGTATTTTGTCCTCTCACTAAAGAACATGGACTCACCCTTTATGCAGCTATCTGCTTAACTCATTTCCTAAACTGTAACAAATTCCTGCCAGAGAGCAAGCATTCGAATGATTGGTCCTGAAAGAGACTAAACATTCTTCATATTTTCTCAGCACCACAGAAATATCACTGAAAGCTCGGGATATGTCTCCAGTAACAAATACATACATCCTATTCCATTATAAGCGAGTCCTAAGATACTGCATAAGCTACAAAATGTCCATGAACCTTATTTTCCTCATCTATAAAATGAAGCATAAAACCTGCAAAAGTTATTACCCAAATAGATTAGAAGAAGGTGATAAAACTGTGTGCTATGGGAAATTAAAGGATTTACACAGCTGTTTACATCTTCATTGCATCACAGCCTCATATGCTAGGTTAAGCTTTGAACACTAAAATATTTGTAAAGTTCTAAGTCTAGGAATGTATGAGCTTAGTTGCTCAGCTGTGTCTGACTCTTTGTGACCCCATGGACTGTAGCTCACCAGGCTCCTCTGTCCATGGAATTTTTAAAGCAAGAATACTGGAGTGGGTTACCATTTCCTACTCTAGGGGATCTTCCCTGCCCAGGGATCAAACCCACACCTCCTGCATTGGCAGATGTATTGTTTACTACTGCATCACCTAGGAAGCCCCAGGAATGTATGAACTTTCACCAATATAAATCAGACTAAGGGTTATGTACTGTAATTTCCCCCAAAAAAGTGCATATTTAAGTCTCAAGAAAGAAAGAAAAGGGACTTCCCTGGTGGCCCAGTGGCTAAGACTCTGTGCTCCCAATGCAGGGGGCTCAAATTTGATCGCTGGTCAGGGAACTATATCCCACATGCCACAAGTAAGATTTCGCATGCCACAACTAAGACCAGGAGCAGCCAAATAAATAAATACTAACAAAAAAAAAAAAAAAAAAAGGAAATGAACACATCCTTTTGATATGTCTCCCAGAACATTATATGAAAATTCTACAAAGCTATTAGCTATCTTAACCTCAAAAGTATTCAAACTAGTCCCTTAATAGCTGCGTGTATGATTGAAAATTCTCTTGGAAATGAGATGAAGTGCTAACAAATAGATATATACAATCTAAGCAGGCAGTTTGACATAGCGTTAACATTTTGGATTTGTATTATTTTCAAATTCAATACATTTCCTTCAAGTAATACAATTAATAACCAGCTAGAAATATTTCCATTCCACTCCCCCTTTTGTTGACTCTGCTTATAAGCAGAGATGAAAATAACTTTTATTTTTTTTTTATTTTTTATTTTTTTGAAAATAACTTTTAAATGTCAGGGAGGGGAAACTATGTTTCACTATCATTCATTTTTGTTTTGCTCTCTAACTTGTGGGCCATAGAATCTCAAGCACTTTTTAAAATTAAACAATACTGTATCAGTTTCAGACATACAGCATACTGAGCACTTTCAATGATTTCAAATATAGACATCTTTTACCATTTGTTAAGGTCAAGAAATATGTTTCTATTTCATTCTATGAAAGCTTTAAGAAAGAAATCCCATATATTCTACTTATGTTTCCCCAAACTCACTGACCCAGACTTGCCTGTGAGTGTCCAGGAGTCTCTGGCAGAGACATGGCCGGAGGTGCCCTGCTGCAGGGTCAGGGACACTGAGTGTGGCAGTGTGTGCATGGGACCTTTTGAAGAAGGTCGCCATTATCTTCATTACCGCCACCATAGTTTGGTCTCAGGTCAAACAACATAGAGGGAACACAGCCCTGCCCATCAATAGAAAATTGGATTAAAGATTAACTGAGCATGGCCCTGTTCATCAGAACAAGACCCAGTTTACCCTCCAGGCAGTCTCTCCCATCAGGAAGCTTCCATAAGCCCCTTATGTTTATCCATCAGAGGGCAGATAGACTAAAAACCACAATCACAGAAAACTAATCAAACTGATCACATGGATCACAGCCTTGTCTAATTCAATGAAACCATGAGCTATGCCATGTAGGGCCACCCAAGATGGATGGGTCATGGTGGAGAGTTCTGACAAAATGTGGTCCACTGGAGAAGGGAATGGCAAACCAATTCAGTATTGTCTTGAGAACCCCAGGAATAGTATCAAAAGGCAAAAAGATATAATACTGAAAGATGAACTCCCCAGGTTGGTAGGTGCCCAATATACTACTGGAGAAGAGTGGAAAAATAACTCCAGAAAGAATGACAAGACAGAGCCAAAACGGAACCAGCACCCAGTTGTGGATGTGACCAGTGATGGAAGCAAAGTCCACTGCTGTGAAGAGCAATATTGCATAGGACCTGGAATGTTAGGTCCAGGAATCAAGGTAAATTGGAAGGGGTCAAACAGTAGATGGCAAGAGTGAGCATCAACATTTTAGGAATCAGTGAACTAAAATGGACAGGAATGGGTGAATTTAACTCAGAGGACCATTATATCTACTACTGTGGGCAAGAATCCCTTAGAAGAAATGGATTAGCCATCATTGTCAACAAAAGAGTCTGAAATGCAGTACTTGGATGCAATATAAAAAATGACACAATGATCTCTGTTCGTTTCCAAGGCAAACCATTCAATAACACAGTAATCCAAGTCTATACCCCGACCCTTAATGCTGAAGAAGCTGAAGTTGAATGATTCTATGAAGACCTACAAGACCTTCTAGAACTAACACCCCCAAAAGATGTCCTTTTCATTACAGGGGACTGAAATGCACAAGTAGGAAGTCAAGAGATACCTTGAATAACAGGCAAATTTAGCCTTGGAGTACAGAATGAAGCAGGGCAAAGGCGAATAGAGTTTTTCCAACAGAACTCACTGGTCATAGCAAACACCTTCTTCCAACAACACAAGAGAAGACTCTACACCTGGACATCACCAGATGATCAATACCAAAATCAGATTGATTATATTCTTTGCAGTCAAAGATGGAGAAGCTCTATATAGTCAGCAAAAACAAGACCAGGAGTTGACCGTGGCTCAGATTATGAACTCCTCATTGCAATATACAGACTTAAGTTAAAGAAAGTAGGGAAAACCAGTAGACCATTCAGGTATGACTTAAGTTAAGTCCCTTATGTTTATACAGTGGAAGTGACAAATAGATTCAAGGGATTAGATTTGATAGACTGTGCCTGAAGAACTATGGATGGAGGTCCATAACATTGTACAGGAGGCAGTGATCAAGACCATCCCCAAGAAAAAGAAATGCTAAAAAAGCAAAATGGCTGCCTGAGGAGGCTTTACAAATAGCTGAGAAAAGAAGAGAAGCAAAAGGCAAAGGAGAAAAGGAAAGATACCCATCTGAATGCAGGGTTCCAAAGAATAGCAAAGAGAGATAAAAAAAGCCTTCCTTGTTGACCAATGCAAAGAAATAGAGGAAAACAGCAAAATGGGAAAGACTAGAGATCTCTTCAAGAAAATTAGAGATACTAAGGGAACATTTCATGGAAAGATGGGCTCAATAAAGGATAGAAATTGTATGGACCTAACAGAAGGAGAAAATACTAAGAGGTGGCAAGTTTAAACAGAAGAACTATACAAAAAAGATCTTCATGACCCAGATAACCACAATGGTATGATCACTCACCTAGAGCCAGACATCCTGAATGCAAAGTCAAGTGGGTCTAGGAAACATCACTACGAACAAAGCTAGTGGAGGTGATGGAATTCCAGTTGAACTATTTCAAATCCTCAAAGATGATGCTGTGAAAGTGATGAACTCAGTATGCTAGCAAATTTGGAAAACTCAGCAGTGGCCACAGGACTAGAAAAGGTTAGTTTTCATTCCAATCCCAAAGAAAGGCAATGCCAAAGAATGTTCAAACTACCGCACAATTGCATTCATCTCACATGCTAGCAAAGTAATGCTCAAAATTCTCCAAAAGAGACTTCAACAGCACGTGAACCATGAACTTCCAGATGTTTAAGCTGGATTTAGAAAAGGAGGAACCAGAGATCAAATTGCCAACATCCGTTGGATCATTGAAAAAGCAAGAGAGTTCCAGAAAGACACCTATTTCTGCTTTATTGACTATGCCAAAGCCTTTGACTGTGTGGATCAAAACAAACTGTGGAAAATTCTTCAAGAGATGGGAATACCAGACCATCTTACCTGCCTCCTGAGAAATCTGTATGTGGGTCAAGAGGCAGCAGATAGAACTGGACACGGAATGACAGACTGGTTCCAAATCAGGAAAGGACTACATCAAGGCTGTATATCGTCACACTGCTTATTTAACTTATATGCAGAGTACGTCATGTGAAATGCCAGGCTGAATGAAGCACAAGCTTTAATCAAGATTGCTGGGAGAAATATCAATAACCTCAGATATGCAGATGACACCACCCTTATGGCAGAAAGTGAAGAACTAAAGAGCCTCTTGATGAAAGTGAAAGAGGAGAGTGAAAAAGTTGACTTAAAGGTAAAAATTCAGAAAATTAAAATCATGGCATCTGGTCCCATCATGTCATGGGAAATAGATGGGGAGACAGTGGAAACAGTGACAGACTTTATTTTTTTGGGCTCCAAAATCACTGCAGGTTGTGATTGCAGCCATGAAATTAAAAGATGCCTGCTCCTTGGAAGAAAAATTATGACCAATCTAGACAGCATATTAAAAAGCAGAGACATTATTTTGCCAACAAAGGTCCATCCAGTCAAAGTTATTGTTTTTCCAGTAGTCATGTATGGATGTGAATGTTTGACTATAAAGAAAGCTGAGCACTGAAAAATTGATGCTTCTGAACTGTGGTGTTGGAGAAGACTCTTGAGAGCCCCTTGGACTGCAAGGAGATCCAACCAGTCAATCCTAAAGGAAATCAGTCCTGAATATTCATTGGAAGGACTGATTCTGTAGCTGACACTCCAATACTTTGGCCACTTGATGCAAAGAACTGACTCACTGGAAAAGACCCTGATACTGGGAAAGATTGAAGGCAGGAAGAAAAGGGGACAACAGAGGATGAGATGGTTGGATGGCATCACTGACTTAATGGACATGAGTTTGAGCAAGCTCCAGGAGTTGGTGATGGACAGGGAAGCCAGGCATGCTGTAGTCCACAGGGTCACAGAGTCAGACATGACTGAGCAACTGAACTCAAGTGAAAACTCACAATACATTGGAGCAAGTAATAGCTTCTCACTTCACCTCTCCAATGTCATATATACTTGCATTTAAACAAATTCTTTTTAAAGTGATTTTAAAGAATCATTCATTTAATTTCCACATCAACTCTGGTAGGTACCACCACTGTCTTTACTATACAACTGAGGAAAAAAAGAAAGAAATTTGAGTCAAATAACTTGCCTAAGAGTAAACATTTAGTAAGTGATGAAGCTGGGAACCCAATCCTCTACACTCTTAAGCTCTGCACTAAAATATTCTGTGTTTGATAGAGACACCAAGGATCATATTTTGAATATCAGTGTGAGAGAATAAGTGTAGTAAAACTGACAAAGTCAATTCAGTCATATGTATATCTTAGGTTCTTTTTGGTAAATGTTACTATTTAAAGGCAACTAATAACTACAGGTCACTTCCTACAGTCTCCCTACCAGATGACATTCAAGGCAAGTCTGACAAAATTATGTCACATAAATGGACATTTATTATCAATAAGAACAAAGTAACCACACAGTGTAGCCCAGCCCTTTGTTCTTTAACTGCTGCAGCAGCATTTTGCATGAATGGAACGTGCACAGTAACTGTGACAATACTCTAGACACAGACTTTGATACTATACTCTAAACACAGACTCCTAGTCAAGAGCAGAAGTCCAAGAAAATGCTGAATTAGTGTTGAACCCAAAATTATTTGAGAATCAATGACTGAGTTTACAACATCCTTATATTTCACCTCCTCAGGGATAAGAGTGTCTCTACATTGGTTCTGGACAATCTACCTATCATAATTCTGTGAATTTCACCTATCAAAAGCCTTGTCTACTATCTGCTAAGCTAACAACAAACCCTTTGGTGAGTATCATGGATGGAAATAGCTAAAACCCTTGTAGAAGCCTCAAGAGGTCTTAGTTCTAATGCTAGCTGACCACCTGTTAAGTATGTAGCCCTTAATAGAGAGGGTGACATCTTCTAAGTCATAAGAATTTATGCATATATCAATGCTGAAATATTTTTTAAATAAATTCTAAAACATCCCTTATTAGGTTTCTCTCTCATTTCTTTTAATTATTCTGGAATCAGGCAGTATCAGTATTAAATACCATTAGGTAAACTCAGCATATGCTTAAGTTGCCCACAAAGCAGGGAGTTCCCCCCAAATAACAATTTTCAGAGAAGTTAACATTTGCCATTTTTCAGAAAGCTTAAAATAGTTGACAAGTGTTTTGATTCAATGTTATATATGATTTTTTACTATTTTTTTTTAACACTGTGGAGTGGAGGAATGTGGCTACGGCCTAGCACTTCAGGCCATTAACATTCATAACCCAGCTGCAGGAAGCACTAGCTGACTACACTTACACTAGCCTAAAATCTCACATACGTGTATTTCTCCAATGTAGTTCTGTGTTGTTCTCAAAGATCTGTAGTTCTTGGTAACATGCTTTCCTTTTATTTCATATGATTTTATAACTGTGGTAGATATATTCTTAGGAAGTAGGTTACCACAAGATGTATAACATCTTATTTTATATTTATACAAATAAATACAAAGAAAAGAAGATGTCTGTATTTTAAGAGCAAGTATAAATATGTCCCTGGAGACAAAGGAGAAAACTGTCTTTTCATGTACTTCCTAAAAAAAGAAAATAATTAAGTTTTCCTTTGTTGGAAGAGGTTTGGTGGCTAATACGTGGATTAGAATAATAAAAAGACAAACAGTACAAAATGGGCAAAAGATCTGAAATAGACACCTGACAAAAAATATGAATAACCAATGTGCACATGAAAACAGGATTCAACATCATTACTCATCAGGAAAATAAAAACTGAAACCATGATACACCATTACAACCCCAATAAAATGGCTAAAATTTAAAAGAGTGAAAATAACAGATAATGACAAGGATATAGAAAAATGGAACTCTCATTTGTTTATGGGAGTGTACATGACACAACCACGTTGGAAAATTATTTGTAATTTTCTTATAAAAATAAAACATTCACATATCATAGGACCTAGCAATTCCATTATTAGGTATCTATTGAAGAAAAATAGAAAGACATATTTACAAAAAGACTCACTCTAACATGCATAGAAACCTTATTCATAATAGTCAAGATCTGAAGGAAAAAAGACCCAGGTGTTCAACAGAATGAGAAGAGTAAACACTCAATATTCATACTACTGGCAATAAAAGGTAAAGCATTGTTGATACATTTAATAATATAGATGAGTCTCAAAATATGACTGAAAGAGGTCTTAAGGAAAAAATACATCTGTAATTCCTTTTACTTGAAATTCTAAAAGTAATCTACAGTGCAAAACATAACCATAACATTAGTAGCCTCAGGAGAGAAAATGGAGAATTGACTGGGAAGAGTATAAAAGAATTTTCTGGAATGATGGTAATATTCTATATCCTAATAGGATTTTTGAGCTACATAGGTCAAAATTTAGTTAATGTGCACTTCAGATTTATACATTTAATTACGCACACATTTTAAATAAAAATAAAAACTAGGTAAATATTGAACTTCAGATAATAAACTGCATTCTGAATTATTTAAGGGGAATTGTATAGAGGTTTTTAGTTTGCACTGAAAGGTGTATAAAAAATAAGATGGATTAATAGATGGCCAAAGAGAAAAATGGACTTTCCTGGTGGCTGAGTGGTAAAGAATCTGCCTGCAATGTAGGAGGCTTGGGTTCCATTCCTGGGTTGGAAAAATACCCTGGAGAAGGAAATGGTAATCCACTCCAGTATTCTTGCTTGGGAAATCCCATGGACAAAGGAGCCTGGTGTGCTACAGTCCATGGGATCTCAAGGATCAGGCACAACTTAGCAACTCAACAACAACAACAAAAGAGAAAATAGGTACCTAGATTTGTGATGAAAACAAGCACAGTGAAGTGTTAATAGAAAAATCTAGGTGCTGACGTAAGTGCTTAATATAAAGTCAGTTTTGATCTATGTACAAAAATATAGTGTGTGCTCAGCTGCTCAGTCGATGCATCTTCTGCATTGCCAGGTGGATTCTTTACCACTGCACCACCTGAGAAGCCCAAAAATGTTCCAAATTGAAACCAAAATACAGAGCCTGTATATTATTTAAAATCCATTCATTCAACAAACTTTGGAGCACTTAATGTGGACCATTGTTCAAGATGCTGGCAATATGGTAGTGAATAAAACAAAATCTTCAGTCTGATGAAGTATACACATTTCTACTCTATACAGAAATAACACATACATCGGGAATATGTAAGGTGGTGAAAAAGTCTAAGAAAAATAATGCAGAGTAAGGGTAGACGTTCCAATTTAGACACTGTTAATGGGAATCTCTGATATGGTCACATCTCAGAAGGAACCTGAATGAAGTGAGGGAGTACATCGGTGTCAACAGCATTCCAGGTGGGGAAGGCTTTTAGGTGAGTGTGTATGTGTGTATACAGCCTGTTAGGAAAAAGCATGTGTGGTGGTGGGGGAGGGGAAAGGAATCAGTGTATCTAGAGAAAAGCACAAATTAGATAGAAAATAAGACCAGAGAGATGGGGCGGGGTGGGGGGGGTATGTCGAAGGGTAGAGTAGAGGAGAAGTTTATGTAGGGCTTATACACTATGGTTAGAAACTCAGATTTTCTCCTGAGTAATATGAGAAGACATTGAAATTCTTTGAGTATAGGACTAAAGGGATTCGACTTATTTTAAAAGGACCCACCTGTTTCTTGGTAATACACAAAAAGGAGACAGTTTTGATAATAGACTCTAGGAGGTAGTGATGTAAGTGAGACAAGTCCAGTCTCTTTATACAGAAAGTCTACTCAAAAATAAAGCTGGCAGGGAGTGACATCACCAAAGTGGCAATATAAGTTGTTCTTGACTTCACACTTCCTCACAAGAACAGATGCTGACAACTATTCTAGAACACAACACCTCTGAGAGAATCCTAAAACACAAAGGTAAGGTTGAAGCACTTCTTGCATTATAGAGCGCAGACTGGTCTGGTAAGAAACATGCTTACGTGTCAATAGCCTTGCCCTTCCCACAATGCCAGCATAGCACCACAGGCAGATGTCTCCCTTGAGCTTCCAATGAAAAGAGAATCTCAAGGGACAAACAGCAACACCTCCACCAACCAACACTGTGAGTAATTTTGTGAGAGTCCCTATTATGATCTCACACCAGAGATTATGGAGGAATATGGGGGGATTAACCATTTAGAATCTGACTGTGATGGGAAAGAGAGAAGGGCTTGCAATGATCAGCATGTGGATCTTGGTAGACTGAGTTTATACCATCAGGGCCCAAGTATTAACCTCAGTCAGCAGCTTAGTTCATCTGTAGAACCGAGTCAGGGTATACTCTCACCAGGGAACTCTACCTGATTCAAATCCTCAAGTATGGAAATTTGCTGGCACAAGAGCCTCAATTGCCCATGCCAGTCAAGGGACTGAATCACATCCCCACTGGCTACAGAGAATGTCTTCTAACCAGAATAACTGGGAGGAAACTCCTGGTTGCCACGCAGTCAGCAGTACTTGAGCTAAAAGGTAGGCAGGCAGAGCTAATAGCCAGCTGAAGTAAGACAAGAAAGAAAGCTTTCTCAGCTTTAGAACTGCTTATCTTGCTACACTTAAACAGGAAATCTCACTCATTGCTGAAAAAAACATTGCTTAAGCCTTTCTGGCCAGGGAACCTAACCAGAAAACACAAAAAGCTGCATAGCCCGTTGAACAGCTCTCTGTATCATAAAACTTGAGCACAGTCCATGGCTTTTCCCATCCACAGAATAAAACTGGTGATCTCATTTGGCCAGGGAATTCAGTGCACACTCTGGCCTGATCCAGATGCCCAAGTAATGAGCTATATAGTCCCTGGGTCCTGTGCTATTGCCCTGTCAAGGAAGGAGAGTAAATTCATAGCTCCGTTTACTACTGAACATAGTACCCAACTCAGAACATCTAGTAAGCCTGACCAGAGGATCCAGGCTATTGCAGACTCTCAGCCTCACCTGAGTAGTAGGTCAGCAATCCTATCCAACCATTCTCAGCCAATGGCAACCATCCTTATGCCCATTTTCAGAGTTCAGACAGTTGCCTTTCCCCAAAATAGACCATAATAGTGACTCCACATGATAAAGACATTTCCAATGGACACATCCAGAAACCCAAACTGAGTTGACTCATGAAGAACTGTCTCTGCTAAAGCAACCTGTCAAGTATAGAAGAGGAACCCAATTACTGAAGTGCATAGATACCAATATAAAGACTCGAGGATCACAAAAATTCAGGGAAATATGACACCACCATAAGATACTGATAAAACTCCAGTACCTGACCCTGAAGAAATAGAGATATGTATTATCAGACAAAGAAGTCAGAATAATTCTCTTAAGTTTTGTGAACAATAAAAAAACACAAACAACAAATTAAGGGGGAAAAGGCATAAACAAAATGAGAAGTTTGACAAGTAAATAGCAACCATAAAAAAGTAAAATCTAAAAATCTAAAGATGAAAAATACAATAAGGGAGTTTAAGAAGTCAGTAAAGACCTTCAAAAGGAGACTTGGCCGTGCAGAAGAAAGAATCTGTCCTAACTAAGCCAGGATATTGGAAATTACCTAGTCAAAGAAGCAAAAGGACAAAGAATGAAAAAGAGTATAGAACGTCCTAGGTGATTATAAGACAAAATGAAAAGCAGTTTTGACATAATAAGAATTTCAAGAGAAGAAGCAAAAGAGAAAGGGTCAGAAGGCCTGTTTAAAGCAATAATGGCTGTAATTTTCACAAACCTGGAGAGAGACATAGATTTCTAGGTCCATGAGGCCCAGAGGACCCCAAATAGGTTGAACCTGAGTTCAACACTTATAATTAAACTGTCATAAGTCAAAGACACCTAGACTGTTAAGAGAAACAAGAGAAAAGAGAGAAGCTACAATCAACAGAACTTCCATAAGACTACAAGCAGATTTTTCAACAGCAAGTTTTCAGGCCAGGAGAGAATGGAATGAAATTCTGACATACTCAGAATATTGACAGAAAATAATAGCCACCAAGAATTCCAAACCCACTGAAGCTGTCCTTCAGAAACAAGGGAGGAATGAAGACTTTCCCAAACAAACAAAAGCTGATGAAGTTCATTACCACCAGGCATAACTTATAAGAAATTTTAAAGGAATTTCTCTGAGTAGAAGTAAAAGAATGCTAATTAACATTATAAAAATATAAAAATGTACTGTAACTATTACTTGTAATGGTAAAAACAGTCATAGTTATATATTGCAATATGCTAATAGTCGTGCATAATTCACTTACAACTCTAGTTTAAAAGCCAAAAAAAGAACAGCAAAACTAACCATAGTAACCTGTTATTAATTACATATTTTTATGTCATATAAATTGTACCTGCAATAATCTGAACTGTGAGGTGGAGGAGAAGTAGAGGTATAAAATTTAAAACTTCTTTTCAAGTTGTCAGTTTTAAGTAGATGTTATATGTTTAATATATTTTATGTAATCCTCACAGTAACCACAAGGGAAAATTCTGTAGTACTTACAAAAAACAACATGATAAGGAAGTAAAACATACTGCTATCAAAAGATATAAAAACACACAAAAATATAGCAGGATAAGAAACAATAAGCAAAACTATAAAGCAACCAGAAAATAATTAACAAAATGGCAATAATAAGTTCTTAGTAAAGTTGCTCAGTCGTGTCCGACTCTTTGCAACCACACGGACTGTAGCCTAGCAGGCTCCTCTGTCCATGGGATTTTCCAGGCAAGAGTGCTGGAGTGGGTTGCCATTTCCTTCTCCAGGGGATCTTCCCGACCCAGGGATCGAACCCGGGTCTCCAGCATTGCAGACAGACGCTTTACCGTCTGAGCCACAAGGGAAGCCCCTGGTAAATAAGTTCTTACCAGTCAATAATTACTTTAAACAAACAGATTAAAGACAGAATGGCTGAATGAATTAAGGAACAAGATCAATAATATGCTGCCTAAAAGATATTCACTTTAGCCTGAAAAACATACACAGCCTGAGGATGAAAGAATGCAGATTTCAAAGACATTTCAAGCAATGTTAACCAAAAAAGTAGGGGTGAACATACTTGTACCAGACAAAAATGGTAAAAAGATACAGTAAAGTACTGTGAAAAGATACATCATACAGTAAAGTACCAATACATCAAAAAGATACAAATTTTATGTTTATACATCCAACATTGGAGCACCTAAATGCAGAAAGCAAAAAATAACAGAGTTAAATGGAGAAATAAATAGTAATACAGAAATAAGTGGGGACTTTAATACCCTACTCTGAACAATGGATGCATCATCCAGGCAGAGAATCAATAAGGAAACAGTGGATTTGAGCCCTACCACAGACAAAATAGTCCCAACAGACACATAAAAGACATTCTACCCAATAACAGTGAAATATACATTCTTCTCAAGCACACAGGGAACGTTTTCTAAAATAGACCATATGTTAGGCCAAGTCTTAGCAAACTCAAAAAGTTGAAATAATAACAAGGATTTTTTCTGACCACAGTGGCGTGAAACTATTAATCAGTAACAGGAAAACTGGAAAATCTATGAACACATGGAAATTAAATAACACTCTCCTGAACAACCAAAGTATAAAAGAAGAAATTAAAGGGGAAATTCAAAAGTTTCTTGAGACATGAAAATGAAAATACAACATACCAGAACATGTGGATACATCAAAAGCAATTATTAGAGGAAAGCTCATAACAATAAATACCAACATTAAGAAGTTAGCAACTAAGCAATCTAACTATGCTTTAAGGAACTAGAAAATGACCAAACTGAGTCCAAAGCTAGCAGAAGATATAAAAATTGGAGCAGAAATAAAAGAACAGAAAATGCAAAAGAACAGAAAAATAATAGAAAATATTAGCCAAACTAACAGTTGATTCTTCAAAAAGATAAACAAGATTGACAAACCCTTAGCTAGACTAACCAAGGGGTAAAAAAAGGTCTTATATCAGCAAACAAGTTTCAAAAATAGAGACATTAAGACTGATACCACAGAAATTCAAAGAATCATAACAGACTGATGAAAAACTATACACTAACCAACTGGACAATCTAGAAGAAGTTTTAAAATTATTAGAAATATAAAACTTACCAAGACTTATTAAGGAAGAAGTAGAAAGTATGAAACCTGTAACCAAAAATCTCCCAATGAGGAAAAGTCCAGGAAAAGATAGATGGTTTCAGTAGTGAATTTTATCAAACATTTGAAAAAGAATTAATATCAATTTTTCTTAGTCTTCTAAATTTGAACATGAAGGAACACTACTAAATCCATTTTACAAGACCAGCATTATCCTGATGCCAAAACCAGAAAAGGACACTACTAGCCAAGAAAATAAATGCCAGTATCCCTGGTGCAAAAGTTCACAATGAAATACTAGAAAACTGAATTCAGTAGCACATATCATTCTTCATAAGCAAGATGCAGTTATCCCTAGGGTGCAAGGTGGTTCAATGTACACAAATCAATGTGATACATTAATAAAGTGAAACAAAAAATTAAATGATCACCTCAATAGGTACAGAAAAAGCATTTGACTAATTTATGCATCCATTCATGATTTAAAAAAAAAAAAACCTTAAATTTGGCATAGAAGAAATACATGTGAACATAGTGGAGGCCATTAATGACAAATCTTCAGCTAACATCATAGTCAGTAAAGATAGGTGAAAGGCTTTTTGTCTATCAAGAAAAAGCTCGATAGAGGAATGAAAAGGAATAAAACAAGGGTGCACTTATCTGCATGGCAAAGGCCCTTGTCTCTGTGCCTATTAACATAGTACTAGAAGTCCTAACTAGAGAAATCAAACAATCAGAATTAGAAAGGAAGAAGTAAAATAGCCTCTATTTGCAGACATAATTTTGTATATAGTAAATCCTAAAGACTCATTAAAAATATGTATAGGTTAGGTTTAATTAGTGAGTTCAGGAAGGTTGACACAAAAGTCAGTGGCATTTCTATACACAACAAATTTCCTAAAAAAGAAATAAAGATATTGATCCTATTTATAATAGTACCAAAAACAATAAAATACTTTGGAATAAATTTAACTAAGGAGGGTAAAAGATCTCTGCCCTGAAAACTGTAAGGGTTTAATGAAATAAATTGAAGATACAAATAAATGGAAAGGTACCTGCATCCATGGACTGGAAAAATTTATATTGTTAAAATGTCAATACTAACAAAAGCCACCTACAGAGGCAATGCAATTTATATTAAGATTCCAATGGAGTTCTTTAAAACAAAGTTGAAAATACACTACTAGAATTTATATGGAACCATGAAGGAATGGGCTTCCCAGGTAGTACTAAGTGGTAAAGAACCTCCCTGCCAATGCAGGAGACATAGGACATGCAGGTTTGACCTTGGGTCAGGAAGATCCCCTGGAGGAGGACATGGCAACCCACTCTAGTATTCTTGCCTGGAGAATCTCATGGACAGAGGAGCCTGGCAGGTTATGGTCCATACAGTTGTAAAGAGCTGGACAGGACTGAAGGGACTCAGCACACATGAAGGAATATAAAAACAAGCAGGAGGCATCACAGTTCCTGATTTCAAGTTATACTGTAAAACTACAGTCATCAAAACAGTATGATACTGGCAGAAAACCAAACAAATAGACTAGTGGAACAGATTTGAGAGCCACAAATACATTCAAGCACATACAGTCAACTAATATTTGACAAAGGAGCCAAGAATACTCAATGGAGAAAAGAGAATCTCTTCAACAGATGGCACTGGATAATTGGATAATAACACATGAAGAGTGGAAACTAGGTCCACATCTTACACCAATCACAAAAATTAACTCAACATGTATTAAATCCTTAAATGTAAAACCTGAAACCCTGAAACTCCTAGAAAAACTTAGTAATAAGTTCCTTGACATGGATCTGGTAATGAAGATGTAGATATAACACAAAGCACAAACAACAAAATCAAAAATAAATAAGTGAGGCCACAGCAAGCTAAAAAACTTCTGCATATCAAAAGAAACTATCAAAGTTAAAAGACAACTTGCAGAATGGGGAAAATGTTTGCAAACCAGATATCTGATAAGAGATTAATATCCAAAATATATGAAGAATTCATATAATTCAATAACAAAAAACACTAATAACCCAATTTAAAAATAAGCAAAAGACTCAAATAGACATGTTTAATGAAGATACATGAAAGGCCAGCAGGTACATGAAAAGATGTTCATCATCACTAGTTATTAGGGAAATGCAAATTAAAACCACAACAAGTTATCACCTCTGTCAACTACAAATTGGCACTTGCCAAGAGCATTTGCCCGTGACTGAACAACAACAAAGGCCTTTGCCATCTGCCTGTGCTGCTACAGCTGCTTATCTTTAACACTCCTTGAAGGGAATTCAGGGTTGAGAGCAAGGCACTCTGTGCTCCAGGGAAACTGGTGGAATAGGTCTTTAGATAGTTAGATATTTTCAGGAACTGATTTCCTGACCACAATCCTTGCATCTCCTCATATCTAGAATAGCACTAAATCCCTTCATGGTGACATCAGCTCCTCATGACCAGCAGTCAGTGCGTTATTGTTTTGAACTACCCCTCACCAAAATCTCATATATTGACTTTTCCCAACTGCCTCTTTGGAGTAGTCTCTCAGAGCTATCTGAGTTGCTGTCTTTTTGGCTGTAGTCCTCATGTTTCCCCAAATAAAACTTAACTCACAACTCTCACATTGTACATCTTTTTAGTCAATATTTCACACCTGTCAGAATGGCCATCATCAAACAAAAGACGAGAGCTAACAAATGCTGGCATGAATGTGGGGAAAAGAGAACTCTTATGCACTGTTGATGGAACAGCCACCATGCAACACTGTGCAACAGCCCTGTGGAGGGTCCTCAAAGAATTAAACTAAACTAGAACTATTATATGATCTAGCAATTTGATTTCTGGGAATATATCCAAAAGAAACAAAAACACCAACTTGAAAAGATATCTTCATCCTCAAGTTCATAGTGTAACCAGGAAGGGTTAACTTTGACTCCGAGCTGAATCTGTTCCCCTTGCTTTAACCCTTGTTTTTGCTGCTTTTGTTATCTCCTGCATTGCAGACAGATTCTTAACCATCTGAGCCCCCAGGGAAGCCCCTTTTGTTATCGTATGCATACATAATGGCTCATCTTGGGGAACCCTGTCCCTCTCTGCCAGTTAAACTGAAGAGCCTTTGTTCATAGCTCTTTTCACCTGTAGATGGTAGGAAGAAACAAAGTAACACATCCCCCTGCCTGAGGCTTGCCATTCTAGGAGATATTTGCAAGAATTAAATGGTCTTTTTACTTTATTTGGAAAGCTGGCTGACTTAGAAGATGGAAGACTAATGTCTCAAAAAGACCATCTTGTCAGGGCCTGGATACCAGGTTCTTTTATGGATCAGATATGGGGGAGGTGAGAAAATAAAGTCATATTCCTCACCTCTACACCTCATCTCCTGGATTTATTGGTCTCTCATGCAGCAAGCAGAGCAAGCTTGGACTTGGTAACAATAGCAGCATTATTTATAATGGCCAAGACATGGAAATGATGTAAGTGTCCAGCAATGGATGAGTGAGTAAAGAAGTTGTGGGGAGATATATGTATGTATATATGTATGTATGTACACAAACATATATGTGTATACACACATATATGTATACACACATAAAAACAAAATGGAGCATTATTCAGCCATAAAACATGAGGAAACTCCCACCATTTGCAACAACACAGATGGACCTTGAAGGCATTACTGTAAGTGAAATAAGCCAAATAGACAAAGACTATATGATCTCCCTTATATGTGGAATCTAAAAAACAAAAAACCAAAAACTCATATAAAAAGAGATCAGACTTGTGGTTAACAGAGGAAGGACAAGGGATATTTGGAGGAAGATGGCCAAGAGGTATAAACTTCCAATTATAAGATAAATAAGTACCATAAATAATTATGATATAATGTACAACATAATAAGCAATATAATATATGTAAGTCAACCCATCATGCCATATGTCTTAAACTTATGTATTATGTCTCAATGAAACTGGAAATAAGGTGTCTTTGACCAGGGTAGTTTGTAATGGAAGTGGTGAGATTATGTGTCCAGACATGATTCTGGATATATGTAGATAGTACACGTGAAAGAATTTCTTCATGGGTTGGATTCAGGTTATGAGAGGAAGACAGGGAAGAACGAAAATGAAAAGTGGAGTTGCCATATACTAAAATGAGAACTACAAAAAGGAAGAAAATTAAAGTTGTTTAGTCACTAAGTTGTGTATCTTTTAAGATTCCATGGGGTATTGTCCACCAGGTCCTCTGTCCATGGGATTTCCCTGGCAAAAACACTGGAGTGGGCTGCCATTTCCTCCTCTGGGATCATTCCTACACAGGATGTTGCTGATGGATAGGAAAGGACTAGTAACTGACCTTAGGCTGACATTTAAAGCTTATGAGTGACTATATCAGCAGAGCTTCCCTAGTGGCCCAGATGGTAAAGAATCTGCCTCTGGTACAGGAGACCTGGGTTCAATCCCTGGGCTGGGAAGATCCCCTGGAGAAGGAAATGCAATCTACTCCAGCATTCTTGCCTGGAAAATTCCATCGACAGAGGAACCTGGCAGGCTACAGTCCATGGGGTCAAAAAGAGTCAGATTCAACTGAGTGACTAACACTTCACTTCTTCAATGACTGTAATAAAATTCTCTTTTACTCCTTATTCTTCAATATTATACATTTAAATATCCTTAGGCCTGCTTTTTCCTTTAGTTCAAATTGTGTTAATTTTAGTGTTGACCCTTGAAACTGAGTCCTCTCAAATGATGGTGAAAACAATATCAAAGATGATGAGAGAATGTTCTCTTTCCCTAGAACAGGAGAAAAGCAAACAGTATTCTGCATCATAAAACTAAGGTAGTTACTTGAAACTATTCACAAAAGGATTCATCTTACTTTCCTGTCCTAAGTGGAGTCTTGTATGAATAATTGTGTTTTTTCCTGATGTTATAAAATTGCCCTTGAAGTATTACTTATAAAACTATATAAGAAATATACAAATACATTGAAGAGGTGATTTCTAATATTCTGAGAAATATCTTTAGAACCTAAACTCTACAGCCCTTTTTGCATTATTCTGATAATTTTCTGCCAAGGTAATAACACTAAAAATATCATATATATTTTCCAAAATCTTACACAAATTGGGGCTCTCTCTCTTAAGCCAAAAGAACTATAAAATTTCCTTATCCCCCCTTTATTACTAAAGAAAAAAATACATCTCAGGACTCTGCTAAAGTCCTTCAAACAAAGAGAGCCTTTGTCTCACTTAAATTAGTAATGTTTTTGATCAAAGTCTTTAGGTGGAGTGTAGGAGATAAAAGCCTGATTGGAGCAGATACACAAGAGAATAGAAGAAAAGGACTCAAAAAGTAAGTCAAGGCAACTCATTCAAGGAATTTTGCTGCAAGAGGGAGCAGAGAAATGGGGCATTATCTGAAAGAGGAGGTGGGTAAAAAGAGAGATTTTAAGATGGAAATAATTATATCATTTTGCAGACAATGGGAAAAATACCATAGAGCAAATTTTGAAGAAGTAGGAAATAAGGGTGGAAAATCACAGGGACAATGACTTTGAGGAGGCTGGGAAGGGCAAGAATAGAGCACCAGGAGAGTAGTTGGCCTTAGATAGGATTGCAGCTTCATCCAATGTAACAGGAAGATAGCAAAGACTAAGTGCAGAGGCTTTTTGGTAAAAACATGTGAACATTCTTTCTGGGTTTCCCCTATTTTCTCAGTGAAAAAAAGAAATATGTTCATCAGCAGATATCAAGAAAAGGAAGTCTTTCAAGTTTGCCAGGAGAGAAGAGATCAGAAGGTAGGGAAAATGTGCTGACTAGAGAAAAGTAATCATACTGCTAGCTTCTCTCAAGGCCTAATTGAAATCTGTGATCAGGAATTTAAAATCAGACCAGGCAACACTTTGGTATGTATTCATTAGTTAAATATCCAAGTGCCACTGTGGGACAAAGGAAGTAGCATAAATTCATAGTCTGTATATTTACCCTCACTTCTATCTCAGCACAAAGAGGGATACAGGGAGTAGGGAAGTAGATAGTAGAACCAGGTATGGACTGTATAAATGAATATACATGTAAATATATACACACATGTTAACTGCAAATTGACACTTGCCAAGAGCATTTGCCAGCGACTGAACAAGAGCATTTGCCATCTGCCTCTCTGGAGAGGAGATTGAACACTCTGCTGTTGCATCTGCCAGCCTTCAACACCCCCTGAGGGGAATTCAAAGTGGAGAGAGGGGCACTCCACTCCAGGGAAACTGACGGAACAGGTCTTTAGATGGTTAGATATTTTCAGGAACTGATTTCATGATTCCCTCCTTGCATCTCTTCATATCTAAAAAAATCACTAAATCGCTTCATGGTGGCATCAGCTCCTTGTGACTACCAGCAAAACTTTCGTAGAGTAAGTGCTTGATTGCATCGAACTCCCTCCTCACCAAAATCTTACCTATTGACCTTCCCCACTACCTCTTTGAAGAAGTCTCTCAGAGCTATCTGAGGTACTGTCTCCCGGGCTGCAGTCTTCATTTTGCCCCAAATAAAACTTAAATCTCACATTGTGCATCTTTTTAGTTGACACAATATGCCCACATACATATACATATACAAATCAGTTCTTCAGGGAGCAATATAATTATGCTCATAATATGTCTGGGTCCAGTTTTTCTTATTATATCCTTTTATAAAATTTCCTACCCTTCAAGATAAATTCTTTTAAGTTTAATTAGCAAATAATTATTCATGCCAAGAGAAAAAATCAATTGTCTTCACAAATAAAGGTAAACAATAGTTAGAAAAATATACATAAGAGAGTCAACTAAAATCAACATACATCATGTAAAGATATAAACAAGCCAAATTCAAAAGAACCTATGCAATACTAGTTAGAATATTTGCCTTGCAATCTCCCATTAAATATTTTATTTCAACAAACCAATATCATCCATCAAATTAAACCAAAATTGCTTTTAATTTTATTAGCTTTACATTTATATATGTTTTAAATTTTTATTTTGTTAATTAACAAGACTTTAGAGTCATGTAAATATAAGGGATTTATGCCTAGTTTTATGTTTGTACAGATTTGAAAAGAAACATAATAAAATAATATAGTCAAGTAGAAATCTGTATTATTACTTTGTAGGTATCCACTCACTAATTATATTTGAACACACTAGAATTTAAAGGATCCGTAAAAATTTTCTATTTAAATGGGACTTTTAAAATTCCCTTTAAAAGTTATTATTAAATTGGGTTTCCCAGGTGACTTAGTGGTAAAGAATCTGCCTGCCAATGCAGGAGATGTGGGTTCATTCCCTGGGTCATGAAGATCACCTGGAGAAGGAAATGGTAATCTACTCCAGTATTCTTGCCTGGAATTGGGCTTCCCTTGAAACTCAACTGGTAAAGAATCTGCCTGCAGTGCAGGAGACCCAGGTTTGATCTCTGGGTTGGGAAGATCCCCTGGAGAAGGAAATGGCAACCCACTCCAGGATCCTTTCCTGGAAAATCTCATGGACAGAGGAGCCTGGTGGGCTGCAGTCCATGGGGTCACAAAGAGTCAGGCACGACTGAGCAACTGACACTTACTTACTTATTCTTGCCTGGGAAATCCCATGGACAGAGGGTACTTCAGGGTTACAATCCCTGTGGTTGCAAAGAATCAGATATGACTGAGCAACTGAGCATGCAACCAGATATTTAGGAGAGACATGTAAGAGTTGAAAAGCCCCATCCAATATAGAAAACTATAAATTTACCTCTATAAACTAGGCATTTTACATGCATTGTCTCATATTTATAATAAAAATAGTATAACAACCATCACCACTACCACACTATCTGGACTCCTGTCATTCACTAAGCATATTTTATGTGCCAGGTAAAGTCAAGTCCCTTTGTAAACATTTAATTTTCAGATGTTATTTATTAATAATTACATATTCAGAAATAGGATAGTCATTTCTCACCTTTTATATGGATGAGGAATCTGAATCATAACAAGAAAACTGTCCATGATCACCAACAATTAAGACATGGATCCAGGAACTGGACTTCTGAGTTCAAAGTCTAAGATACAATGAGCTTCAAGGTCGAAAGGAGTTTGCCCAATGTTACACGGCCAGTAGGCAGTGAGCTAAAGCTAGTCTGGCATTTCCCTCAAGCCAGAGGACACACTGCAAAAGATCTAGATCACAGCCAGCTCCCCAGAGAAGAAGAGAATGGAATGCTTGTGAAAACTGAACAGTGGGACCCAAAGACAAACCTTTCCTTTCCAAATTTCCTCTCTGAAAATCAGGCCACCATCACTCTTAAATGTTGAGAGGACAGCCTGTGGATATTTACATTGCAGAGATTTAAGCTGAAAATAAAATATAACAAGGAAATGATTTCACAATGAACTTTTATTACTATACAGCTATGTGATCTGTCAGAAATGCCTTAAGTAAAAATTAGTAAGAGAACTTGGGATAACAGCAAGGGGATCAAAAAGAATGTAAAGTCAGAATCTTTTCTGCTTTTTAAGGCATCTGCAGATGACTAGTGTTGTCTGGCAGGCTACAGTCCACAGGTTTGCAAAGAGTCAGAAACAACTGAGCATGCCTGCACGCAGTGTTGGAAAAACCATTTGAGTCAATGTATGCAAGGCAGGGTGCCCGCCGAGCACATAAATGCAACTGCCTCAGGCTCTAATCAGACTGTTTCCTTGGCTCGTCTGAACCCTTGGAGAGCCTGACCTTTCTTCTCACCAGGTCCTCAATATGACCCAGATCTACAGAGTACTTAGCATTTTTCAACATGTTTTACCTCTCTTCGAGGCACCAAAGATTTATGTCAGAACTGAAAAATATAATTAGTACAACAACAACAACAAAAAACAGCTAACTCATTGGAGAAGACCCTGATGCTGGGAAAGACTGAAGGCAAAAGAAGAAGAGGGCTGCAGAGGATGAGATGGTTGGATGGCATCATCAACTCAATGGACATGAACTTGGGCAAATTCCAGGAGACAGGGAGGGACAGGGAAGCCTGGCATGCTGCAGTCCATGGGCTCACAAAGAGTTGGACATACTGACTGAAGAACAACAACAAAAAATGGTCTGTTGTACTCTTTACTATCACAGGGGACAGGCATACCCTTCACCCCACATATTAGCTGCCTCCCCCACAGTACACACTTAATAAATACTTAGTATATGAAGGAAAAATGCTTAAAAAGTGAATATATGTGAAATACAAAAAGATTACACAAAAGACAGAACTGTACATAAAATCAATTTCCTTAATTACCTCTTAAGGAACACAGTTTATAAAGGAAACTTCAGCTGTCACTCAAAACAAATGACCCTTTGAATCTGTTTCTTAAAAGGTTTGCTACCCAAAATGCCTGGATGTGATTGGAAATGCAGAATTTCAGGCTCCACTCCAGATCCACTCAATCCAAATCTGCAATTTAGGTAATGAGTATCCACATTAAGTCTTGATAAGCTAGTATGTTCTCAAAGCCTGGTCACCACCAGCTCAGAAAGAGTCAAACACAACTGAACACCTAACTTCCTCCATAACTTCAGATTTTCTCAACTGGTATCTCTGGATAGAATTTCAGGACTGCGTGTAGCAATAAGTACCATTTGTGATTTCAAAGTGATTGATGTTTGATAATTGTTACTTTAAATAAAATTGATATGTATGGCTTGCTATAGATCCAACAAAATAATATTATGAAAATGAGTTTCTCAGGAAAAAATTCCAATCAGTTATTTTTTTTTTTAATCTGAATTTGGTTTGGTACAAATAGGTAGATTTGGTCTATTACTACCCAGTCTCCTGGGGTGTGTGTGTGTGTGTGTGTATATTTGTGTGTGTGTATTAAACCCTAGAATTAAAGTCTAGAATTTAATTAAGTCTAGAATTGGAGCTGAAGCTCCAATACTTGGGCCATCTGATGCAAAAAGCTGACTCATTAGGAAAGACCCTGATGCTGGGAAAGACTGAAGGCAGGAGGAGAAGGGGATGACAGAGGACAAGATGGTTGGATGGCATCACTGACTCAATGGATATGAGTTTGAGCAAACTCTGAGAGACGGTGAAGGACAGGGAAGCCTGGTGTGTTGCAGTCCATGGGGTCGCAAAGAGTTGGACACGACTGAGCTCCTGAACAACAACAAAGTCTAGAAAATCATAATCAACATTCAGATATATAATTAATAAAATTATAGATAGAAAAGCCCAGAGAGAGAATAGAGCACTTAGGAAATATCTTCTGCAATAGGAAGACTTCCAAAGAAGAGATCTTCCCTTTAAAAACTAGATTAAATTCTACTCCCATAATCAACTCCCATATTGTGCCTATTGACAGTAGCCCATAATGTTGGTTTCTTCTACTTATATAGGAAAGTTCCCAAAGGTAACAAATAAATTATAATCCTTGTGAGACAACATGGATTAAATTGCAGAGAGGAAGAGGGTACCACAGATTAGCACATACCCTCAGACTTGAAAACTCTCAAACCAGAACAGGACACACTTCAGAGATTATAGTCCTTTAATCCATAGTTCCTTCTATATTCACATGAGTTTATCAATGAATGTGCCCTGGAAACAGAGTTGACTTCACATCACTGACCATCACAAATAGTATACAGGTCAGAAAGGCTGCATTTCTAGAGACTTTTTAGCCTTATTCTATGATTTATTGGAACTTGTATCTAGGAAGTCTTTATACTGCTAACTTTATATCTGAAAGCTGTAAAATATTCTTTACAACCAAAGATTTCAAACATTTTATTTACTGAGAATATAACATTGACATGGAAATTGCTTTAATGTATATTTGCTTGACAGTCATGTTATTTAATTTTTGGAATATGGTAGGGAAATTTTTAAATGAAATAAACTTTCAGACAAATTCTCAAATCATAATATAACCCATGAAAAGAAGAGATTTCAAAATATAAAGTTAAATGTATCTTTGAAAGATTATGACATTGATTTTTCAGTTCAGGGTTACATTTTTGGTAATTCTAAGGATCTATATCACATTAAATCTAAATGTTTTCTAAAAATCTATATCCCAAACAACTTATTTTAAAGTTAAAAAGTATTTTATGAGAACTTCTTGTTTGAAAATTATCATTGCTTCAGAGACTAGAAATCAATGGTGCCTAAAATACTGTAATTTTCTTTTTTCATTCAAACCTCACTTCAAAATTGTAAAATATAAGCTTCTTATAAGATCACCACAGGAAATCAATTTAGTTAAGAAAAAGATATATGAAAATATTCTACCAAAATTGTATAAGCCTCAAGCTAAAAAAAAAGGGTTGTTTGAGAAAAAGAATTCTATTATGTTCATAAGTCCTGAACAGAAAGATGACTTGTCCACCTATTCTAGGAATTTGCAATAGTTTATCAGCCGTGAGATAATCAATACTATATGGAAGCTCCTGAAGCTCTTCAAAGAATCATACAGGTACATAAATCTATGGAAGATGACTCATATGGGAAGGGCTGCAGTCAGACATAAAATGAGAACTGCCACAAAAAATGGAACCTGGGGCAACTCGAAATAACTTGAAGTTGAACAGATAAGTCCAATTTAAAAACCAGGCAAATCAATATGGAAGACTTGACAGAAATTATAAGAAAAACTATTTAAATGTAAAAGAAATTATTTTGTGTGTGGTAGAAAAAAAATATTTCTGTTCCATTTTCCTTTTTTAAGCTCTCCAAAAATGCATAAAGCAATGAATTCCATGTGTTTTCCAGTGTCCTGTGTACTAAAGAAAAAGTTTCTTTACTATGAAACAGCCATTTTTTCTATTCAAGGCTTGCATAGCACTGTGGATATCTTCCCTCAAGTCTGACATTGCAGTAACCAAAATACCCTTGGCCAGAAATAGTGGTAGTTCAGAAAACTCCCTCAGATATCCTTTTACCAGCATCTCCATCCAAGCTCCCATTAGAGTCTAGAGTAGGAGCACCAAACAACGTTTTCTTATAGTACACTGTGCTTTTAAAGCAAAACTCAGGAGTAAGGCACTCATTTTCACATTGTAGTTTGGTAATTATTTTAGTTTGACAAATACTAAAACATACTAACAGGCAGAAAGGTTTTCATATTCACTCTTCTGTGCTCACTGGATGCCTGAATTTTAGAGGATGGTAATTTTTCAGTAACAATGTACTCAAGGAAAATCACCTAAGCAAAACTAATGCGTACTCTTAATCTAATTTTCATTATACAAAATCACTTTTCCCACATAAAATTAGCAATGACATGGATTGATTTTTTTAAACTATGGTAATTTGAAAAAACCGTCACATTTCTTCATACAGTTTTCACCTAACCTACATATTTCATCTGTCATGAATGATATTAGCATTTGCATTAGCATTTGCAATAATACCTGTGACTGCCTTATATGGATGAGAACATGCTTTATCCATAAAGGATGAAGTAAATAGCTGCTTGGTTTAAGACAATATCTGACTCTTCCAAAAAAAGAAACAGATAAGAATCAGCCACTATATTACTCTATAAATAAAATTCCCTATGATAAAAAAATTTAAACAACTGTCAGGGCGCTCCATGCTCAGATGACTATATATGAAGTTCAGCAAATTGTGCTAATACTTAGGGCCCATACTTTATTAAAGATATCTCAGTTAAAGGATTAAAATATTTGATTTGCTTTAAAAATAACCAAGAAGTGCAGAATGGGTTTTACATCCTAGGCAGAAATTACTTAAATATGTATATGTTGTCACCAACAGAAGATGGATATTTTCACACAAACAAATTTAATTTGGATAATGAGACTAATAACACCATACAGATACTACGAGGGTATGAAAAGCTTATTACTTATATAATGACACTTTCTGGGGAGGATAGAGTAGGCTCCCAAGATTATGCAAAAATGACTTAAAAGATCAGTGAGAGGACACTGGCTTGGGCTTGGATTTTTGTGATGGTCAGAAGGTGCAACACAGGTTTAGGTTACTACAAATATGGTTTGAACTTGCTGGCAACATCAAATGAGGCAATACTCCAGATTTCTTATCAGCTTGTTCAGCTATGGGTCAAAAATAGGGAGAATAATGAGGCTTTAAAACTGTCAGCAGACAATCATCAAAAATGGAGTTGGACTCTGTATTATAATTCACCCTTGATTAATAATAACCAAAATGTGCCATGTTCAACTTCATTGATTGGAACTTAAGTAAACCATTATGGCACTTCATGAGGTCTGTAGCCTGAGACCTTTAAGGGTGGTGAGAGTTTTTGGATGACTGACTCCAAGAGCCCAGAATGATATATTTTCAGAAGTGAAATGAATGCCCTGGTCACTATTAATACTGTCTGGAAATGAGAGGTATAAGGAGTGCTTTGGTAAGGTCTTACATTGTGGCTTTAGTGGTTTAAAGATATGTATGACCTTGATTTATATATTGGGTATTTGTGAGGCAAGAAATTCTCAGAGTTCTCTACCCAAAAGGATCCAAGCTTGGACAAGGAATCATTGCTACCATTGGCCAGGCCATCTGCCTAGGAGACCATAGGGAGTGGCTCAAGAGTTTATAGAACTGTGCAGAAGGGGTTACTTGTGAGCCAGGGCATCAGGTACTAAGGTGACTGCATGAAGTTTAGTTAACCTTGCTAACCCTTGGGGGCCCATCCATTAATGGGGATGAAAAACAGGCATGCTCCATCTAGTTTCTTCACATGGTAGGGGCTATGTCACCCATAAAATGTATAAACACTTTTACTCCATTGATCTCAAGAGGCTTCCCATGTGGCCAAAGTGATGTAGAAGAGGAGGGGCCTCCTCAAAAATTATGACACCTCTCAACAGAGTTGACTCAGGAATCCAGCTCTCCTGCAGGTGAGATAAGGCCAAGGACCCAGGCTTAGTTCTGACCCACAAGTAACATTTCTGCTTTAGCTTAGAGGCCTCAGTAGCTATTCTTAGCTTGCAAGGTGCTAATTCTATAAGCCAAGGACTAATGGGCAATCTGGTACAGTGAGCAGGTCATGGACTCAGAAACTGTGAGAGTTGTTCCCAGAAAAGCTTAGTATTCTAATAGCAACTTCAACTCTACTGGCTTACAGCATCCAAGCCAAGGATAGTTTCTTGCCCTGCAAGCTCAGGGACAACTTTTGGCTGTCTCAGGTGGTCCAGAAACTCCAGGAGGTGTAGAATGTTGCTAAAACCTCTACAATGCAGGAGTCTCTGGAAGGTACTCTTGTCAGATTGCAACTTAGTCAGACACTTGAGACTGCTGTTGTAGGGAACCCCATTCAAGATTGACCAGTTTGCAAGAAAAAACAACGGGTTTGGGCACAATTTGTAAATGAGAACTAGGTTGCCTCCAGAATCCAAAAGAACTAAAAGATGTTGGGATTATTCTAACATTGTTGGTACTGATAGGTTGTTGTTGTTTGTTTTGTTTTGTTTTTGGTCAGCATTAGGAATGAAGAGACCCTTGACTAATCAAATAATGCCAAGACATTTTACTAAGGTAATGATCTCGTACTGTGTGACAATGGTCCAATCCTTTTTGTCAGCTCCTTTGTGAATGTTTATATCTTAAGGAGTGTGTTGAATGAGTGTTCTTAGAAGAGGATGTTTAACTGTGTTATGCTATAACTGTGCTCCTAGAGAAAGTTGGACAGGTTAAAATGCTGCAAATATTGTGTGTGATGTTTTGGCTATTGAGATACTCCGTGAACAGCCAGGTAAAGGTGTATTGTCTTCCTTCTAAGGTCAAAGGTAACTGCAACTGAGAGGCTGTTGAAATAGACAGTGAATCAAATTAGTTAAAACATATGACTGCAGGGTATTTGCTGGCTGCAGGTTGTGCAGAATCAGTAATTTCAATAACATTAGATATGGGGTCCTTAATGGGTGGGACCACATCATTAAGATTGTGGTAATACACTGTGAGGTACCATTCACTGGATTTTAGGTTACTAGCAGGCCAAATTAGGCTGTTATATACAGCACTGGGAATAGTCATTTCTTCTCTCTATAGGTTCTATATAATGGACTTTAATCTCTGAAGTCTTGTTTTAATTTCTATTCAGCTCTATTAACTGTTAAGAAATATCCATGGAGTCCTATTTGTCAAGTCAGTTTTAGGCACAAATATCTGAAGTGATATTTACTCCATTGGGTCAGAGATTCAATGTCTACTATGGTATATTTTAGGGCAACAGATGCTATGAATGTGGGTAAGTCAGGCAAAGCAAGAGTTCTGATGGAGGACAGATAGGTTTGCATCATGTTTAGTTACCCAGTCATGTCCATACCTGTGAGACCCCGTTGACTGTAGCCTACCAGGCTCCTCTGTCCACGGAGATTCTCCAGGCAAGAATACTGGAGTGGGTTGCCATGCCCTCTTCCAGGGAATCTTCCCAATCCAGGGATTGAAGCCAGGTCTCCCTCATTGTAGTAGGATTCTTTACCAGCTGAGATAGAAGGGAAGCCCAAGAATACTGGAGTGGGTAGCCTATTCCTTCTCCAGGGGATCCTCCCAACCCAAGAATCAAACTAGGATCTCCTGCACTGCAGGCAGATTCTTTACCAGCTGAGTTACCAGGGTCAATCAGACAAAGAAATAATTCTGATGGAAAATACATAGGTTTAGCTCACCTTAACTATTTTATGTTTGTTAACTACCCTAAAGGAGCTTCCCCAGTGGCTCAGATGGTAAAGAATCTGCCTGTAAACCATACAGAATAGCTTAAGTTTAGCGGGATCCCAAGTTACAATCATAATTTGGGTACCAGTATCAGTGAAGGTTTGCTAACTGATATATTTCAGCAGATAATAAAGTTCACGCAGGATAAATGGGCTAGTGGTGCAAAGAACATTTTGCACCCATTATGTTTTTGTCATACAGATTAATTTAGCAAATTTTTGCTTTCCAATTGGGTCAAGTTTTAAACCCCTGTTTCAGTTTTTGTTTCCTCTCTCAATATCAGGTTGGGTTTAATTGTTTGGTTTTTGTTTTATTGCTTGTTTATTTGGTAGTTAGCTTCCCTGGTGACTCAGATGGTAAAGATTCTGCCTGCAATGAGGGAGATCCAGGTTCAATACCTGGGTCGGGAAGATCCCCTGGAGGAGGGAATAGCAACCCACTCCAGTACTCTTGCCTGGAAAATTCCATGAACGGAGGAGCCTGGTAGGCTACAGTCCATGGGGTCGCAAAGAGTCAGACACGACTGAGCAACCTCACTTCACTTAGTTGGTAGTTACTGGTTAGACCTGAGGTGGGGAAGGAGATACTCTCCACCCTGCTCAGATTTATAAGTTTATTTTTCCAGAGAACCCCAAATCAGTATCAGGTGTCTCCCATGCTAACAGTGGCTTTGGTAGTTTCAAAGATCTCAGACTTAAATCAGGTTAAGATCAACCTCTTGGCTGAGTCATGGGTGTATCATGAGTATTTGGGCATTTTCCCCTGTAACTTTGAAGATTAAAATCTTTTTTTGGCAACAGAGGCACAGACAGTAGCAGCAGGAGAAGTATTCTGTAGGGTCCTGGTGAGCCATCTGCTTAGGTGTGTGGACCTCAGTGTGACAGAGTAACCACTCTCCTCCATATGAGGGACCAACCAAAGAACCTGGATGATACACAGAGTGCCACTCTTTCCTTGAACACTGTACAGAATGGAGACTTAGTTCCTGGTTAAGACCCAGGACCAGTGGTAACAGGGATGTTCCCTGAGCCCCAAATTAATCATAACTTAGATTGGAATTGAGACAACGGGGGCACAGTTGGGTCCAGGCCATAGACTGGACTCTTTTTGTCCCTCACAGCACTCAAGAGAGCTAGATAAGGCTGCTGCTATGGCAAGGTTGAGGTACAACCAGCAAGCAAGCCCATCAGAGTCAGAGAGCAAACAGAAGTACACAAAGGCTCAGAATGAACATATACCGCTTCTACCATATTCTGTTGGACAATGTGAGTTACAGGACCATCCCAGAGTCAGAGAAGGTGGGAACTACAAAATTACAGGGCAACAGGCATGGGTATAAGATAGCCTTTATTTGGGGCCATCAATGTCATCATTCCTTGGGCTGACCAACTACAATAAATCTCAGCATCTTGTGACATACCCAAAAGATTGTCTTGAGGATCGAAAAATAATAATTTTTATATAATAACTGACACACAGCAGACCCTAAAAAATAGCCACTTCTCTTTTCTCTCTATAATCCAGGGGCATGGTATATTTATAATAAGAAGATTCTCCTCTCTTGACCAAGCAAAGTGATGCAAAGGTAAGGATCTGATGAAAGCCAATCCAATTAAAACTATTCCTTCTTTTTTTAGGGAGCTGAAACTCCAATACTTTGGCCACCTCATGCGAAGAGTTGACTCATTGGAAAAGACCCTGATTCTGGGAGGGATTGGGGGCAAGAGGAGAAAGGGACGACAGAGGATGAGATGGCTGGATGGCATCATCGACTCGATGGGCATGAATTTGAGTAAACTCCGGGAGTTTGTGATGGACAGGGAGGCCTGGCATGCTGCGATTCATGCGGTCGCAAAGAGTCAGACACAACTGAAAGACTGAACTGAACTGAATGATAAGAATCAGTGCCAATCAAATTTTTATGTTCATGAAATAAAAGACTTGGGAGCTATGTGTGATTCTATCTCCTACTATCATACTAAAAGAAAAAATCTAGAATGCAAAAGAACAAAGTGCACATGGAATATTTTTTATGAATCAATGCCAAAGAGACAGAGGGTCTTAGAGTAGGTTCAAGTGCTCATTTCTAGTTGTCCTTGGAACCCACCAGCTTCAGTGATTTCTGTTAGCGAGATACTCTCTTACACAAGCAATAAATTTTCCTTTTTACCAATTTCAAGTTGAATTTCTGATACACCTACCAAAAGAACTTCAATATAAAGGAATATATAGGTTCCAGTCAAAAATTCTCCTTCTTAGAACCATTGCACAGGTAAATAAGAAAAACTAGAAATTGTTTTGGTAGTTTTTAAGGATTAGCAAAAGAACAGAAGAAAAATAACTTAGGTGACAATAAAATTTAAAACAAAATTGCATTTTATAATTATTTAATTTTTAAAATTTGATATAGGGGGCTTCCCTGGTAGCTCAGCAATAAAAAGAATCTACCTGCAATTCAGGAGATGTGTGTTCAATCCCTGGGTCAGGAAGATCCCCTGGAGAAGAAAAGGCAATCCACTCCAGTATTCCTGCCTGGAAAATCCTATGGACAGAGGAGTCTAGTGGGCTACATTCCATGGAGTCACAAGAGTTGGACACAATTGAGTGACTAAGCAGTAATAACAAGCTATTAAAATATTAATACAATTTTGTTTTATACACAATATTTGAGATAATTCAGATTTCCTCAAATGATATTATGGATTTTAATTCCCAGCTGTGTTTATGCTCAACATATGGCAATGCCAACTTAACTGAAAAAACACAAATACTGATTATTCTTCCTTATGATTAATCTTAAATCTTATGCAATTTCAATTATGCAATTTTTTGGTTTTTTTCCATGCCACATGGTATAAGGAATATCACTTTAACCACCAAGGATGAAACCTGTGCCCCCTATGAAAATGGAAGTACAGGCTCTTAACCACTGCATTGCCAGGGAAATTCCTTAATTATGGAAGTGTTGAAGCCTGCAACCGTTATGTAAAATATTATATTTTTTATTACCTAACAAAGTCTGGTTTAACCCTGAAAACTGTTACATGCTGGTTGGTTAAGAAGTCTCAAGTAGTACCAAAAAAGCAAATTGTAATCAGATGCTGATATTCAAATTGCTGAGTGCAAAACAACTATTAATATAATTTTTAAAAATTCTAGACTATTTCAAAAAATTTATTTGAATATAATCAATTTTAAGCATTAATTATTAGAACATAACAAACAACTTGAATTAATGGGAGAATGGACATTTTTTAACTTTGTCTAAGATCCTTTGGGTGTCAATGAAAAATTAATTTTTTTCTGTATTTACAGCAAAGATGACCAGTATGTAGTAGGTTGAATAATTTGTTAGACGGCTATTTACAGTATAAATGGAAAAACTGAAACTGGATCAGAAATACAAAATATAATAACAAGCAATACAAATAACTGTAAGTTATTGAGTGTCCAAATGTTTTTCGATGTGTTCTGTATGTATTAACTCATTTAATCCTTAAAAACTGTTTGCAGTAGATCTTATAATTTTAAAATGAAGAAACCAACACATAGAAGTGCTGAGTAACTAAACCAAGGTCAAATAACTAGACACTAGCCAGTATTTGAACTGGGTAGTCTGGTTCTGGGGACATGCACCCTGAATCACTATTCTATTCTGCCTCTCATTATATTCATAGTACTGGTCAGGGATTTTAGAAATTAGTATTATGGATTGAATATTTCTGTTACCTAAAAAGTCTTACATTGAAACCCTAACCCCTGGTGTGATGGTATTAAGAGGTGGGGCTTCTGGAAGGTGACAAGTTCATGAGGGTAGAGGTCCCTTCCACCATGTAAAGATATAGTGAGATGATAGCTTTCTACACACCAGGAAATGGACACACACAAGAAACCAAATCTGCTTGCATCTTAATCTTAGATTCCCCAGACTTCAGAACTGAGAAATAAATATTTGCTGTGTAAGCAATCCAGCATATTGTGTTTTTGCTATAGCAGTCTGAACAGACTAAGATGGAAGGTCTTGGCATTCTGGCCTTGGCATCAAGAATAAACTCTATCCCTGTATTTGGCATGAAGCTATTTTGTGAACTGGTTGGGAGATCTGGGGTTGGGGAGATGAGGAGTGTTGAGGGCAGGAGTAGAGTGTTTTGAGTGCCACAGAAATAAAGATCCAGAAACTCATGATATTCTGAATGATGATAAAATTATCGGTCAGTCACTACTGGTTCTAGGGCTGGCTGTTAGCTCCTCAGTCATGTCCGACTCTTTGGACTCCCCGGACTGTAACCTACCAGGCTCCTCTGTCCATGGGATGTCCCAGACAAGAATACTGGAGTGGGTTGCCATTTCCTTCTCCAGGGGATCTTCCCTACCCAGGGATCAAGCATGGGCCTACTGTGTTGGAGGCAGATTCTTTACCATCTGAACCACCAGGAAAGCCCTGGCTCTAGGACTCAGTAGGTAAAAATGACTGGTGACACCTTCTAATAAAAGGGCAATTCAGGGACTTCCCTGGTGACTCAGTAGTAAAGAATCTGCCTGTCAATGCAGACATGGCTTCAATCTCTGGTCTTGGTCAATCATGGTCTGGGAAGATCCACAAACACAACTATTGAGCCCACAGTGTAGAGCCAGCGAGTTGCAACTACTGAAGACCTTGCACCCTAGATCCTGAGCTCCACAACTAGAGAAGTCTCAGCAATGAGAAAGCTCACACACCACAACTAGACTAGCGCCCACTCTCCACAGCCAGAGAAAAGCCCATGCAGCAATGAAGACCCAGCACAGCCAAAAATCAATCAATAAATAAACCATTTTCTTAAAAAGAGCAATTCATAATAAAGGACATCCGCTATTTAGAACTATTTAGAAGCTATTAAAACGTAGCTGGAATGTAGACCCTGTAAAAGCTGGGGAAAATATCACATGAGTATGTAGGTAGCGTATGAAAAACTGCATTTAGTACTGTTCTCTAAGTAAAGGAAACTTGAACACATAAGTCTGCTCACAGGTGCTAGGGAACATTGAAATTAGACCACCCTGGAGTGGGAGGGTCCCAAACACCTTCTGAAGCAGTGTTTAGGCTGAAGTAGGGTAACTTCCTGAAGCTGAAACTCCAATACTTTGGCCACCTCATGCAAAGAGTTGACTCATTGGAAAAGACCTTGATGCTTGGAGGGATTGGGGGCAGGAGGACAAGGGGACGACAGAGGATGAGATGGCTGGATGGCATCACCAACTCAATGGGCATGAGTTTGAGTAAACTCCAGGAGTTTGTGATGAATAGGGAGGCCTGGCGTGCTGCGATTCACAGGGTCGCAAAGAGTCAGACACGACTGGGCGACTGAACTGACTGACTGACTGAGGGTAACTTCCTGGTGGCTCAGATGGTTAAAAAAAAAAAAAAAAAAAATCTGCCTGTCATGCAGGTGACCTGGGTTCAATCCCTGGCTGGGGAAGAACCCCTGGAGAAGGGAATGGCAACCCACAATTGCCTGGAGAATTCCACGGACAGAGGAGCCTGGCAGGCTACAGTCCATGGGGTTGCAAAGAGTTGTCTATGACTTACATTTTTACTTTCACTTCAGGGAAACTTCAAGGCTCTTCTTGAAAGAGAATGCCTTCAAATTCTGAAGAGCAAAGAAAAAATGGAAAGACCAGGTAGCAATATCAATAATAAAAATAACTGAGAGCAGGATGAAATGAGACTCAAAAAATAGCTTGAAATTAATGGTTTCTTAGAAAAGATTATGAACTGTAAACCCATACTACTATGTCACTTTTATGTGGTTGTGGGGTGTCTCTGTGTAATATATTAGAACCCTAGACATTTGTGTTAAGTCTGTTCTGGCTTCTGTAACAAAAGTACCACAGACTAAGGGACTTCCCAATTATAAACACAGGCATTGCTCACAGATTGAAGGTTGGACATCTGAGATCTGATTGCCAGCATGGTCAAGAGAGGGCACTCTTGGGTTGCAGACTTTATCCTCACCTGGTACAAAGGGCTAGGGGTCTCCATGGGGTCTCTTTTACAAGTTATTAATCCTATTTGTGAGGGCCCCATCCTGATGACCTGAACACCTCCCAAAGGACCCTTCCCTAATACCATCACAATGGAGTTAGAATTTCAACATGAATTTTGGGGGTGGGGGACACAAACATTCCAACCATAGCAATACTCTTACATGCATTTTCTGATGTATGTGATTAGGGGAAATAAAAATAAGATGTTCTTACTGCAAGCAGATCACAAAATAGTTGATCCATTTCTGTGCAGCCCTGTCCTATATAAAATTTAAAAGAGCTTTGAAAGCAGATGTCTTAGGATTCCCAAGAAACAGTTAAAAACAACTGACAACAAAGGATCCTGAACATAGATTGAGATGCAATTCCAGAAAAATCATCTTTTATGGTTTTATTCTTTCTGCGATATGAAGAACTTACTACCCTTTCCACCTCCCTTTTGTAGGTGATGAAAGTGGGGCAGTGCTCAGAGTTCTGATCACATCTCTGCAGTTTCCATGTTTTTTACACTAGTATCTTCAGATAGAATGCTAAATTCTAGTTATAATCAAATAACTGTGTGTAGGAATGTATATATTTGACTCACCTAACAGAACCTATTGAGCTCTCTCTACAGGTCAAAGGCCAGAGGTGCACTTGGACCCCAAATATTCACATGCACTCATTTTGTGAGCATATACTATGTAGAGGGCTCATTTCTAAGTATTTGCTAAACCTCAATAAACAAAAAGTCCTTTCTTTCATGCAGTTTATTTATAGTAGAGAAAATGGATTATTAAAAAAAATACACATGAATGTATAAATTATCACATAGTGGTATTAAGAAAACAGATAAAAAGCAAGATCATAGGTGGTAATGCATAAAGGACAGATATTTTAGTTGGGGGGACATCGAGGCCACTCTGTTATGGTGATAATTTAGGAGAAAACAATAAGAAATTGGAAAGTAAACCCCAAATGTAGTGTCCCATGCAAAAAGAAGAGTAAGTACACAAACAACAAATGCTGGAGAGGATGTGGAGAAAAGAGAACCTTCCTACACTGTTGGGAATATAAGTTGATACAGCAACTACGGAAGAGTATGGAGATTCATCAGAAAACCAAAGCAGAATTAGTCTATGATCCAGCAAGCCCACTCCTGGGAATACACCCAGACAAAACTGTAACTCAAAAAGATGCAAGCACCCCTATGTTCATAGCAGCACTGTTCACAATAGCCAAAACATGCTGCTGCTGCTGCTGCTGCTAAGTCACTTCAGTCGTGTCCAACTCTGTGCGACCCCAGAGACAGCAGCCCACCAGGCTCCGCCATCCCTGGCGTTCTCCAGGCAAGAACACTGGAGTGGGTTACCATTTCCTTCTCCAATGCACGGAAGTGAAAAGTGAAAGTGAAGTCGCTCAGTTGTGTCCGACTCCCAGCGACCCCATGGATTTCAGCCTACCAGGCTCCTCCGTCCATGGGATTTTCCAGGCAAGAGTACTGGAGTGGGGTGCTGTTGCCTTCTCCGAAACATGGAAACAGTCTAAATGTCCATCAACAGATGAATAGATAAAGAAGATGTGGTACATATTTATAATGGAACACTACTCAATCATAAAAAGGATGAAATACTACACAACCATAATAATGCCATTTGCAGCAACATGAATATTATACTAAGCAAAGTAAGTCAGAAAGACATACCATATGACATCACTTATGTTGTTGTCATTCAGTCACTAAGTCATGTCCGACTCTTTGCGATCCCATGGACTGCAGCACGCCAGGCCTCCCTGTCCCTCACGATCTCCCAGAGTTGGTCCAAATTCATGTCCATTGAATCAGTGACATCATTCACATGTGGAATCTAAAATAGGGCACAAATGAAACTATCTACAAAACAGAAACAGACACACAGACATAGACAATAGACTTGTGGTTGCCAGTGTGGAGGGAAGGAGACAGATGAACTGGGAGTTTGAGGTTGGTAGATGCAAACAATTACATTTAGAATGGATAAACAAGAAGGTCCTAATGTTTAGCACAGGGAGCTATATGGAATATCCTGTGACAAACCATAATGGAAAAGAATATAGAAAAGAATGTATACACACATGTAACAGAGTCACTTTGCTCTACAGCAGAAATTGGCACATTATAAACCAACTATACTTTGGTAAAACAAGAGTAAGTACAGAAACTCTGAAGTGAAAACCTGCTTTCTGTGCTTGATAACAGTGAGGTGTGGCTGGAATAGAGTGAAGAATGCAGTCAGAGTAGAAGGAGCTCTCAGGAACGCTGGTGGGCTGGTATAACCACAAGAAGGACTCGGAGATGGAAAGCTATTAGAAGGTTTGGAGCAGAGTGCAGAGAATCATCTACAGGGAGACATGAGGAGTACAAGTGCATGGCTCCATGCCAACAATCTAGTGCAAGATGATGCTGGCTTGTCCATGGTGACAGCTGTTAAGGGAGGAGAATCAATTTAGATTCTGGATTTTTCTTGAAGGTAGAACCAACCATATTTGCCAATGGATTAAAGTGGCATTTAATAAAGTGAAGTCAAGAAAAATTGAAAAGGTTTTGACCCGAGAGAAAGTTACAGATATAAACTTGGACTTCATTAAGCAGAGAAGGAGTACATGACAAGAAGAAGAAGAGTTTAGAGGATAAGATCCTGGGGCCTACCGTGAAAGTAAAAGAACTGTACAGATAACAGTATCGGTCATAGTTGTTGAGAGTTTAATACAATTCATATTCTATGTTAAGCACTTTATATCCAGTATCTCATTTAATATCACATCAACAGTAGGAAATAGTGTTAAAATTCATTTTTTTCTTACAAACATTTTGACAATAGTTACTAAATTCTGGACCCAGACCATTTCTAATAAATGGGGCAAAAGCAGAGAATCTTAGTAGCATTGAACCCACTTACCTATCCAAAGTATTTCTATATTAGACTCAATCTAGCTCACTCAACACTAAAGAGGAAAACAGCAATATCCTATATGAACCTGTTATGAGCATTGTTTAATACCCAGCAATGATTCCCCCTTAAATCACAGTCACAACATTGGAGAGGCTTTTGAAGGACCAACAAATCTTTGGAGACTTTGTTGAGCCACACTGTGAAGCCTTTACCTGACAAACACACTTTTTTAAAGACTTTCCAGTTACTTACTTGCATAAATGTTTTGACTGGTTTCCTTTATTTTCCAAAGATTGTTGAACAAAACAGAATCATACGAACAAACATGGCTTAGTGATGTTTCTCTATTCCGTTCTCTAAGAACCAAGAAAATAAGTCACCCTTTTTTTTTTATTAGAAACATTTAAATAATTCCTTGTGAAAGTAACAAGACTTAAGCTCTTGTCTTTTTATATATATAAAGGTATGTATTCTAACACATTAACTAGGAAAATATATAGCTCAGAAGATAATTTTATCAAGGGAGCATGACTAACAGCTAGAATCAATCATGTATTGATTACACATCCCCTAGCTCTAATGGTTTATTCACTTTTAGTTTCATGATCATTATTTCTTATACAAAGCACTTCCTAATAGAGACAGAGTGATTATGGTCTTTGTTTTGCATTCCATTTAACGAAATTCATATTTTTTAAGTTAGGACCATGACATAACAGCTTGACAAATTATCCAATTAAAAATTAGAGCAATTAATAAGAAACTATAACCCCGATTGCTTCTGGAGAAGAAAACATACTAATTGGGGAATGGGGATCGGAGGCAATTTTGTTTCTCACTCTATATCTTTTTATATCTTTTGGGTTTTTTTTCCACCATGGACACATAACATATTCCAAAAAATGGTAATTTTATTTTAAAAGATTCAGTTTGAACATTCCCCTTTCCAACATAAGCAATCCTTTAAGCAATTCATAATACCGAAAGGGAAGTAAAAATATTCCCCTATTCTCCTAAAATATTAAACAGTATTATGTAATTAATCCAGTCAGGTACTCAATTTCCCAACAGATATATAAAACACAAAAAAGATTTATTTTATGCCTTAACCCTTCTGCTTAATACTGCTTGTTGCCAAAACTCAACATTTTCACATCATTATGATAAAAGACCTTAGATGTGCTCTATTTTTACAAAGCAAAGGAGGAAATTGCAGGGTTGGTTAGTAAGAAACTTCCTCCAAGCCTGCACACTGAGATAGGGAAACACCATTGGTAGTAATTCAATCATTCCCTCAACAAGACACTTCAAAAAAGGGGATTGAAAAAACAATTGACCAATCAAGTCTTTATTGAGGCACTACAGCCTAATATTTGAACTCTGAAGCCAAATGGCCTCTACCACATAACACTCTGTGGGATTCTCCTCTTTGCTTCAACTACATGGACTAAAATTTTTCCCCTAAAATTTACATACGGAAGTCCTAACCCCATAGGGTCTGTATGTGGAAATTGGGCCTTTAGGGAGGCAATTGAGGCTAGTGGAACTCAAAGACAAGATCCTAACCCCATAGGACTGGTATCTTTATAAAAGAAGAAGAGACAGAGAGAGAGCTCTCCGCATATGAGGAGAAAAAACCCCATGTGAGGACAGTGAGAAGGCCAACTGAAAATCAGCCAAAGAGCCTCACTGGAAATCAAATGACCAGCACCTCACTTTGTTACTTTCAACCCCCAGAACTGTGAAAAAGTAAATTTCTGTTGTTTAATATTCAGTCAGTTCAGTCAGTTCAGTTGCTCAGTCATGTCCGACTCTGCGACCCCATGAATCGCAGCACGCCAGGCCTCCCTGTCCATCACAAACTCCCAGAGTTTACTCAAACTCATGCCCATCGAGTCGGTGATGCCATCCAGCCATCTCATCCTCTGTCGTCCCCTTCTCCTCCTGCCCTCAATCTTTCCCAGCATCACGGTCTTTTCCAACGAGTCAACTCTTCGTATGAGGTGGCCAAAGTACTGGAGTTTCAGCTTCAGCATCAGTCCTTCCAATGAACACCCAGGACTGATCTCCTTCAGGATGGACTGGTTGGACCTCCTTGCAGTCCAAGGGACTCTCAAGAGTCTTCTCCAACACCACAGTTCAAAAGCATCAACTTTTCAGCGCTCAGCTTTCTTCACAGTCCAAATCTCACATCCATACATGACCACTGAAAAAACCATAGCCTTGACCAGACAGACCTTTGTTGGCAAAGTAATGTTTCTGCTTTTTAATATGCCATCTAGGTTGGTCATAACTTTCCTTCCAAGGAGTAAGCGTCTTTTAATTTCATGGCTGCAGTCACCATCTTCAGTGATTTTGGAGCCCCCAAAAATAAAGTCTGACACTGTTTCTACTGTCTCCCCATCTATTTCCCATGAGGTGATGGGACCAAATGCCATGATCTTAGTTTTCTGAATGTTAAGCTTTAAACCAACTTTTTCACTCTCCTCTGTTTAATATTCAGTCTGTGCTATTTTGTATTTTGTTATGGCAGCCCTAGTTGACTCCTAATGCAATCCAGGTGGCGCTGGTGGTAAAGAATTTTACTATGCAATGCAGAGATCTTAACAGATGCAGTTTCAGTCGCTGGGTTGGGGATGTCCCCTGGAAAAGGAAATGGCAACTGACTCCAATAATCTTGCCTGGAGGAGCCCATGGACAGAGGAGCCTGGCAGGCTACAATCCATGAGGTCACAAAGATTTGGACACGACTGAGCATGCACATGCCAGGTGCTAGGTGACTACTTCAGACTCCTTATCTGTAAAATAGGGGTAATGATTGTACCCACATGTAGGATATGAGTTAATAAAATATCTGGCATTTGTTAAGTAATTTTCATGCTTTGTCCACCAGTGTTTTTTATTTTAGCTGTATTACAGATTCAGAAATTTAGAATTGCATGTCTCTTCTGTATTCATCAACTTATTAACCAAAGATGTATTTATACGCCTTTTGTTACTTGAATGTTATTGATCAGAGACACTTCAATATTCACTTATATAACAAATCACCAGCCACAGGCATCAGTTTCTGCAAAAACCTCCAAGTCAATAATGTGTTAAGACAAAATTCCATAAGACTGTATTGCTTTGGGCTACTGGAGGGAAAATTAAAAAAAAAAAAAAAAAAAACCAAGTTGGGCTTCATTATTAGCAGCTCACATTATGAGACTTAAGTCTGATTATAGTCTCACTTAAATATTTTATAAAATTACCCTAGAATAGGTTGCTGCTTAATGGAGTTATTCTCTTATTAGGCAGCTCTAGCTGCTGTGGTACACTTGTCTGTCTGAACAATGTTTTCCAGTTATATGAGAGGTAGAATGCATAGACCTCATGGTGTTGTTATTCAGTCCCTAAGTCATGTCTGACTCTTTGCAACCCCATGGACTATAGTACACCAGGCTCTGTCCTCCATTATCTCCAGGATAATTTGCTCAAATTCACGTCTATTGAGTTGGTGCTGTCATCTCACCATCTCATCCTCTGCCACCACCTTCTCCTTTTGCCTTCAATCTTTCCCAGCATAAGGGTCTTTTCCAATGAGTTGACTCTTCATATCAGGTGACCAACGGATTGGAGCTTCAGCATCAGTCCTTCCAATGAACGTTCAGTCTTGATTTCCTTTAGGATTGACTGGTTTGATGTCCTTGCTGTCAAAGGGACTCTCAAGAGTTTTTTACAGCACCACAGATCAAAAGCGTCCACCACTTGACCTCATAAATTACCACTAGTGGGTCGTGATTCACCCATTATTCACTAAGACAGGAATCAAAAATTTATAAATATCAAAAGACAAAGACACTAGAAGAGACAGTCTCACAAGATAAGATGGCAGCAATTTTTGCAAGATGTAAAACCAGATGGGAGACTTCCAGTCTTCTCAAGATAAAAAGAACTGAAATTTCACTGCCTATGGAGAAGAAACTAGCCTCAGCAAGCAGATGTCTGGAAAGGCTCAGAAACTGAAAGCATCGCATATGTCTAAAGACAGGATACAATACTGGCTGAAAACAGGCTTGTCTGAATATCGGTATGAGGAGTCGGTGGACCTTGGTATCCCCTCCTTAAGCTTATGCAATCAAGCACCTTACCTTTCCCTCCCAGCAACAGTAAGATTCTGGAACCCGGGCCATCAGACGCTGCAGCAGGCAGAAGCCAGTCACCAGCCAAAACTGGAGTGTTAACAGAATACTAACAATCTCAATGTTTCCCCCCACTCAGCAATTAGAATATCACCCAAGGAGAAATCAGATTTCTCCCCGTGGAACCTGATACTCCTGAAAGAGAACGTATAGACATTTTGTAGTTCTTGTAAAACTGAAGCACATGAGACAAGAAGACATACATTTACAGACATACATATACTTGGGACATTCCTACAGCTTTTTAAATCCTGGTTCTTTTTTCTTTTTCCTGGTTCTTAAATAGAAATAAAGTGCCATGGATCATAAGATCTTAGGAGAAGTCTCTAATATGATTTGGAGACACTCAAACAAGAAAAACATGAATGTGGAATAAACAGAAACAACAGTAGGGAAAACAAAAGAACACATTTAAAAATGTATAAGGGGGAGATGGGCGCCGCCAAGGGGGATCAGGGATCCCGCACTCCCCCACCCCCTACGCACGCACACTTTCTCTCTCTCACACACACACTCATATAAACACACACTCATACATGCCCGGGCAGAGCGCTCGCTGGTTGGATCTCCCACGCAGGCGGAATGCCGCGGAGTCTGGGGAGCAGCGTGTCTCCGGCTGCCTGAATGCGCCTCACTCTCAGGAGCCAGAGCCAAAGGGCGCAAGGGAGGCGACTCCCTCAGGAAAGCCAGGACAGCTTTAGACAGTACAGACTTACTCCATGTTGTAAGAAATGGCCATAGGAAATAACACATAAGGAAGTTATTCCATCATCCCTGTGTTTCATATTTGTTGAGGGCCAGGTCTCTGCATGAAGCACCTTATCAGCAGCTGAAACTAAGCACAAAGGGAAGGAAGGGTCAGTGTTTCCTTCTGCATGCTGTTCTGATGACCAATGTAGAAGACTCTTTGGAGCCACATGGAAAGAACTGCTTCTAGAAGATCAGCCTCAAGCAGTCAGTTGAAGGCCTTAATAGAACAAAGACTGACCTCCCTCACCAAGAAGGAATTCTGCCAAAACACTGCCTTTGGACTCAGACTGCAACTTATCCCTTTAACATCCCACTCATACCAATGGACAGATCATCAAAACAGAAAACTGATAAGGAGACACAAGTCTTAAATAATACTTTAGATGAGATGGATCTCATTGATATCTTCAGGACATTCCATCCAAATGCAGAAGAACACACCTTCTTCTCAAGTGCACATGGAACATTCTCCAGGATAGATCATATCTTGAGTCACAAATCATACCTCAGTAAATTTAAGGAAATTGAAATTGTATCAAGCATCTTCTCTGACCACAATGCTATGAGACTAGAATTCAATTACAAGAAGAAACTGTAAGAAACACAAACACAAGGAGATTAAACAATATGTTTCTAAATAACCAACAGGTTACTGAAGAAATTAAAAGGGAAATCAAAAAATTTCTAGAAACAAACGACAATGAAAACACGAAAACTCAAAACCTGTGGATGCAGCAGGGGCAGTTCTGGGAAGGTTTATAGCAATGCAATCCTACCTTAAGGAACAAGAAAAACATCAACTAGACAACCTGGCTTTACACCTAAAACAACTGGAAAAAGAACAACAACAAAAAAAAAAATTAGCAGAAGGAAAGAAATCATAAAGATCTGAGCAGAAATAAATGAAAAAGAAATGAAAGATACAATAGTAGAGATTAATAAAATTAAAAGCTGGTTCTTTGAGAAGATAAACAAAATTGACAAACCTTTAGCCAGACTCATCAAGAAAAAGAGAGAGAAGTATCAAATCAACCAAATTAGAAATGAAAAAGGAGAGGTTGCAACAGATGATGCAGAAATACAAAGGATTGTAAGAGACTATTACGAACAATGACACAGCAGTAAAATGGATAACCTGGAAGAAATGGACAGATTCTTAGAAAAGTTCAATCTTCCAAGACTGAACCAGGAAGAAATAAAAACTATAAACAACTCAATTACAAGCACCAAAATTGAAGCTGTGATCAAAAATCTCCCAAAAAACAAAAGCCCAGGACTGGGTGACTTCACAGAAGAATTCTATCAAACATTTAGAGAACAGCTGATGCCTATCATTCTAAAACTCTCAAAAAACTGAAGAGGAAGGAACACTTCCAAACTCCTTCTACAAGGCCACCATCACCCTGATACCAAAACCAGACAAAGATAACACACAAAAAAGAAACATTCTCCAAATTAGGCTTCAGCAATACATGAACCGTGAACTTCCAGATGTTCAAACTGGTTTTAGAAAAGGCAGAGGAACCAGAGATCAAACTGCCAACATTTGCTGGATCATCGAAAAAGCAAGAGAGTTCCAGAAAAACATCCACTTCTGCCTTATTGATTATGTCAAAGCCTTTGACTATGTGAATCACAATAAACTGTGGAAAATTCTGAAGGAGATGGGAATACCAGACCACCTGACCTGCCTCCTGAGAAATCTGTATGCAGGTCAGGAAGCAACAGTTAGAACTGGACATGGAACAACAGACTGGTTCCAAATATGAAAAGGAGTACGTCAAGGCTGTATATTCTCACCCTACTTATTTAACTTATATGCAGAGTACATCATGAGAAACGCTGGGCTGGAGGAAGCACAAGCTGGAATCAAGATTGCTGGGACAAATATCAATAACCTCGGATATGCAGATGACACCACCCTTATGGCAGAAAGTGAAGAAGAACTAAAGAGCCTCTTGATGAAAGTGAAAGAGGAGAGTGAAAAAGCTGGCTTAAAGCTTAACTTTCAGAAAACTAAGATCATGGCATGTGGTCCCATCACCTCATGGCAAATAAACGGGGAAACAGCAGAAACAGTGACTGACTTTATTTTGGGGGGGTTCCAAAATCACTGAAGATGGTGACTGAAGCAATGAAATTAAAAGACGCTTACTCCTTGGAAGGAAAGTTATGACCAACCTAGACAGCATATTAAAAAGCAGAGACATTACTTTGTCAACAAAGGTCCATCTAGTCAAGGCTAAGGTTTTTCCAGTAGTCATGTATGGATATGAGAGTGGGACTATAAAGAAAGCTGGGCACCAAGGAACTGATGCTTTTGAACTGTGGTATTGGAGAAGACTCTTGAGAGTCCCTTGGACAGCAAGGAGATCCAACCAGTCCATCCTAAAGGAAATCAGTCCTGGATCTTCATTGGAAGGACTGATGCTGAAGCTGAAACTCCAATATTTTGGCCACCTGATGCAAAGAGCTGACTCATTTGAAAAGGCCCTGATGTTGGGAAAGATTGAAGGCAGAAGGAGAAGGGGACAACAGAGGATGAGATGGTTGGATGGCATCACCGACTAAATGGACACGAGTTGTGTAAATTCCAGGAGCTGGTGATGGACAGGGAGGCCTGGTGAGCTGCAGTGCATGGGGTTGCAAAGAGTTAGACACAACTGAGCAACTGAACTGATCACTGATGAACATGGATGCAAAACTCCTCGACAAAATTTTAGCAAAGCAGAATTCAACACATCAAAAAGCTCATACACCATGATCGAGTTGGGTTTACTCCAGGGATGCAAGGATACTTCAATATACACAAATCAACCATGTGATACACCATACTAACAAATTGAAAGATAGAAACCGTATGATAATCTCAATAGATGCAGAGAAAGCCTTTGACAAAATTCAGCACCCATTTTTGGTTTAAACTCTTCAAAAAATGGGCATAGAAGGAACATGGACATGAGTTTGATCAAGCTCCACGAGTTGGTGATGGGACAGGGAAGCCTGGCATGCTGCAGTCCATGAGGTCACAGAGAGTTGGACCCTGAAGCAACTGAACTGAACTGTCCCTCTCAAAGTAAGTAAACAAGCTTTCCGTAAATCCTTGAAGTCATTCAAATTTCATTATCCAAAAAGGATATAATAAAAATCCCTCTGTTTTAGAAAGTTAAAAAAAGACACTCTACCAGGCAGGTGTGGAATGGTCTGCCCCTGGTAACTCAGGTAGCCATCTTAGAATATTTTCATTGTTCAAGAAGTAAGTGGAATGAACATTTGCTTTGAGGGACTGAAAAGAAAAGTTTTCAGACCCCATAAGTTCCCAAGAACTGACCGTAGCTCATACCATGATAAGTCCATTGCAGGTGTAGTGCTTCTGGATAGGCTGGCCCTTTGTACGAAGACACTGCTCTCCAAGATGCTACCCTAAGAACCAGTACCAGACAGCTTTTCTTATGCCTAGCACTGAAAAAGACATTCTTTTAAGTCACATGCCTCAAAAAACCACAGTGATCTACATCAGGAGCTGGCCAGCTGGACACAATTAGCAAGATTTTCACATTATGAATTACTATTAATCACAGAAAATACCATGCAAGAGGAAGAGGCCACACCACCACAGGTGGTGGCAAACAGTTGGTAGATTAGCAACTAAGGCTCTTCTCCTTAGGTGTGCCTTTAGATGAAGTTTCTCATAGACTGAGTAAATCCCAGACGTTTAGGGGACCAAGGGAAGAGAGACTGACTTCCTTCTCAAACTGGCACACTCTTTTTTTTTTCTCTTTTTTTTTTTTTAATTAATTTTTTTTTTTTTTGGTCATACTTTGATATGAATCAGCCATAGAATACTGTTAATCTTTAGAAATAAAGGAGATAATGATCGAATCTGCAGGTGTGAAAAGCAATCTATTGAAAAGAAACAAGTCTGCATAGGAGAATAAATGAAACATAAATTAAAACATAAATGGTAACATCTTTTATTCTTTTTTCAAGTTGTCTAATGAAATCAAACTTTGAAGATTCCATAAGATGCAAATTGCAAAAGGAAGTAGAAAAATAAAATAAAGTCTTGAGAAAACAGTAAAAAGCTTACCCCTCTCTCTTTGAAGCAGTCAAGTAAAAATATAATTTTGTGCCTGCAAGATCATTGAATATCACAGTGCCAATTTCTCCTTTGAAACTCACATTGATCATTTACAGTTCTGTCGTTACAATCCTTCTCTGAGATTTTGCTGTATTTTATTTTCTGAAAACAGAGTGACCTTTTGCCAATGGGCATCTTTTTCAAATTGCATTGCATAAATGAAGTCCTACATAGAGTGCTTTCAGCTTTATACATTGCATTTATTTTGTGAAACCATTTCATCAATGCTGCCTACTTGTCAACATTCCTTCCAACTAGCAAACTTGGATGATCTAGAATCCAATTGTTTCTAAATACAATTGTTTCAAAGACAATGGAGTCACTGCCTAAAAAAATTTAACTCAACTGGGCTGGTTTATGCATAGCAATTGACATCTTCAAGATGAAAAACAAAATTGAACTTTTTTTCTCCTTATCTCTTAAACAAGAACACTGCAAAAGACATTTCAGAACATGAGACATAATCAAAGCACAGGTTGATGACGGCTAAAGCTGCCAGATGTGAGAGCTCTGTACTGAAGTAAGTTACACCACGGACCATGAAGTTCAGAGGTAAATAATCAGACTACCACAGTGGCCAGAAGAAACTGAGATTTATGTATCTAGTTAACAATCCTTCAAGGCTAAGTATACAGTGTGTATAGATACAGTATGTGAATGAAGAGATGTCCATACATGTAATTAAAGTAGATGGATGCTGTCTTGACCTGTTTGGGTACTGTAACAAATTACGATGGATTAGATGGCTTATAAACAACAGACTTCTCTCAGTTCTGGAGGTTGAAAGCTGAAAATCAGGTTCTGGGATAGGCGTCCTCTGGATTATAGACTGCAAGCTTCTCATTGTGTCTTCACAAGGAGAGAGGAAAAACAAGCTCTCTGCTGAGTTTTACGAGGGCGTGATGCTATTGTCCTTATTATCCCCCAAAGGCTCCACACTGCTTATAACCATCATCTTGGGGTTTAGTATTTCAACATGAATTTGGGGGGATATAGACACTGTCTACAGATGCTGTATAATGTGATATCACAGACACCAAGAAAACACCTAATACTTTAAAAGTTCCTGATCCTCCTGCTGTTTGAGACGTTTATTTGATAAAAAGTAAAAATAAAATCAAAGAAATAAGCCTTTTTCAGGATCAAATCTTTTCAGGAATACAGCTTAAAAAATTCAGTACATAAAGGGAATATATTCAGTCAAGAAAAATATTAAAAAGAGAGAAAAGGAAACTTCAAACAGGGAATTGTGTTCACTGACATAAATCTATGTACATTAACTTCTGTCTTAGAGTGAGTAAGAGCTTTAACATTCGCTGGTATAAAGATAGATCTCTGAGTTCTGAGCCATTCACACAGCAAATATTATATAATTAAAAGAAAAATCCTTAAAATCAGCAGTAAGATTTTACTTATTCACTAGGATACTATGACATTCCAGATTTGGCGCCTGTGTACAAATCCTTTTGTTAGGGGAAGCACACTGATTGAAACCGCCCACCCTGGCCAGGCACCATAGTAACCATTTGCATGAGTTGTTTTATGACAGGAGATCCTGATAAGGAATATGGAACTAATAAGCCACCACCAGCCGGAAGAGTTCAGGGAAGATCGAGAGGAGACACTACCTGTCCGTCCACTTCCCAGAATCCCTCTTGCTAGCATCCATCTTGGCTGAGCGATGCGTGCGCCACCAGGAAAGACTGTGAATTAGAATGATTGGCCAAAGACCACCCGGAAACTAATCCCATCACCATAAAACCCAAGACTGCGAGCCACGCGGCAGAGCAGTTCTCCTGGGTTCCCTTACCTACTGCTCTCCACCCGGGTGCCCTTTCCCAATAAAATCTCTTGCTTTGTCAGCATGTGTCTCCTCGGACAATTCATTTCCGAGTGTTAGACAAGAGCCCAGTTTCGGGCCCTGGAAGGGGTCCCCCTTCCTGCAACACTTTGAGACCATGACAGCATATTCCAGCCTCAGCTTCATGTCTTCAGACTTCACCCAACATGATGGTTCTTATTTCTAGCTACAAATTAGAATTATTTGAAAGGCCTAAAATAAAGATGCCCAGGTCCCAAACCCACTTGTTTAAATCAAAATCTCTCTAGAAGAGGCTTCAGTTTAGTTCAGTCACTCAGCCATGTCTGATTCTTTGCGACCTCCATGGACTGCAGCATGCCAGGCTTCCCTGTCCATCACCAACTCCAGAAGCTTGCTCAAACTCATGTCCATCAAGTTGGTTATGCCATCCAATCATCTCATCCTCTGTTGTCCCCTTCTCCACCTGCCTTCAATCTTTCCCCATGAACAGTATGAAACCAAACAGTATGAAAATATGAGAACTCCAGAAACAGTATGAAAAGAGAGTGCCTTGGAACTAGTATATTTTTAAAACGTCCAGAGGATTTTAGTGCACGGCAACAGTTCAGAATGACTGGCAGGATGAGGCAAAGATTCTCTAATACGGGTGTACCCAAGAATCAGTTGAAGATCTTGATAAAGATGAAAATTTTAGAGAAAATTTTATAGATCCTGTTAAAATTACAAGGCGATAAATAAAAGGCTTTCAGACCTGGTAAGGAAGAAGTAAGATCATATTTGCAGACAGCATGATTATCTATATAGAAAAACTCATAGAATATTTGAAAATGCTACTAGAACTAATAAGTGAGTTTAGCAAATTTGTAGGCTAAAAGTCAATTTTTTAAATCCATTTTAACTTGCTATAATGATCAGGTATTGAAATTAATGGCAATGCCATTAACAGTAGAATGAAAATATGAAATAAAGGTAAATCTAATAAAATATAAGACCTATACACTGAAAAACATAAAACATTAGAATAATTGGAAAATTGCTTAAAAAAAAAAAGATATTCCATGTTTATGGATTGGAAGACACAGTGCAGTTAAGACTATCAAGTCCTCCTATAGCCATAGGCTATATGCAACCTCAACACCAACCTGAGACTTTTTTAAAGAAATTAACTATAAAATTAAAATAGAAATGCAAAGGAACCAGAATAGCCAAATCAACTTTGTTTTCTTTCAAAGTTGGAGAACAGAAATCAAGACAGCTTTTGCCATCAACATAGAAAGTGCAAAGGCAATTGAATGGGAAACAAGTTACATATTGTTCTGAACAATTTGATAGGTAACGTGTAAAAACAACTTCAATCTGTGCAACATAAAAGTTAACCCTAATCATAGAATTAAATGTAAAATCTAAAACTGTATCATTTAACCAAAAACCTTTGTCATCTTGAATAAGGTAAATATTTGAGCAGACATTTCAAAGAAAAGATACAGGTATCAAATAAGCCCATGAAAACACAGGCAACCTCAATCATTAAGGGAATCCAGTATAAATCAAATGTGACATAAGAACAAGGAAATTTTTAAAGTAGGTTAATAGAGAAATATATACCAGGAAAACATTAAAGCTATATCAATATCAGGTGAAATGTTTTAACCAAAACTTTCTTATAAGTAAAAAGTTCGGTGTGTTTCAAAGTTTTATCAGGAATATATGGTTATACATTTATAATAGAGATTCAAATTCTATAAAGCAAAGCTAGGAAGAATTTTAACCAATTGATTTCACTGACAGAAGATGAAAACAATAAAGATATAAAAGATTTGAACTAAAATTTTCATGGAATGGTCATACACGGAATATAACAATCCATAGAGAACATACATTTTTTCCAGATACACATGAAACATCTGTGAGACACTTCCTTTGCATTAAAGGTTCTGATGGATTTAAAATATTTGAAATACTGACTACATCTTAACTACAAATTAAAATTCAGAACAGAATATAACTGGGAAAAAATGACAGGCATTTGGGTTGATATTTGGATTCCACGGTTTTGGGATACACTGAATCTGAAAGATTACTCTTAGCACAAGGACTTAAAAAAGAGTCTGTGCTATTAAAAGTAGAAAAACCATGATTTAAAGCAAAGACAAGATACTAGTGGTACTACTCAAAAAGTATTACAAAGGACCCCAAACACCTCATAAACTGAGAGTTGGTAGGGCTGCCTCTCCAATTACACACACACACACACATGCACACAGAGCATGCATATGTACTTGAATAAATACATGTTTAATTTTGTCTATACCAGAAAATGAGATGTACATGCTCTTAATCACCTTCTAAAAATTGTCTTGAGCATAGCACCTCAAGGGCCACCTTCTGATGGCCCTTCCAAATATCAGTTCCTATAAAGAGGAAAATATTACCTGTGATGCTTTTATCCTAGAAATTCACAAATGCATATTAGAAGTTTTGAGAGCACATGTATTTAACTTTGTTTAAACCATAATTCTTCAGACAAGTGACCTCAGAGCACATTGTTCATGTAACACCTAATAATCTTTGGCTAAATTAGTATTTGTAGGACATACACTGGGGAACCAGTTTTAGAATTGCCACCCAAATCTGGATTGTTTGTAAATAGAAATAATTTTTACCCCTATAAGGAAGCTAGACTCAGATAATCTATATCTGCAGTACCTCAGCCCATATTCTCCTTGCCATATTATGGGAGTTCAATCTGGACCAAAGAGAGGGGAAAGGTAGGAAAGTATGGTAAATAAGCTATCAACATTCATGCTAACATTTCATTCTCACAAGACTAATTCAGCAATGGTGGTGCTGGTGATTTAATTGTTAAGTCGTGTCCAACTCTTGGGACTCCATGGGCTGTAACCCAGCAGGCTCCTCTGTCCATGGGATTCTCCAGGCAAGAATACTGGTGTAGTTTGCCATTTCCTTCTCCAGGGGATCTTCCTGACCCAGGAATCGAACTCAGGTTTTCTGCATTGCAGGCAGATTCTTTACTGACTAAGCTATAAGGGTACCAACCAAAACCATGCTCGGTTTCAATTTCTTCCTATAAACACCAAATATTGCTATTCAGTTCTGAATATTTATTATCAGATATTTCAGCAATAAAACCAATTAAATCATCTGGACTTGAGCAAGTAAAGTGAGACTATATTCAACACTAGACTATACATCTAGCCCTGTTTGACGTTGCATTGAGTTGCACTGTGGATATAACCAACTGCTTTTTCATATTTTAATGAAAAGTTTGCTAAAAGAAACTGAGCTAGTATTTTAAAATACAATGTGTCATTTCACACTCTACTATGATATTTGCCTGAATCCTTTCAAAATTTCCACTCCCAGCTGTCCATTATAAAACCCAAATGAGAATCCTCGTGTATCATAAAACAAAAAGCACAATGTGAAGTGACAGAAATGAGTCTTTTTACTCCAAGCAACCTGGTAGTCTCTAGGGAGTAGAAGTTTAGGGGAATAGTAGTTGAATTTGCAAGCCCTATTTCTAAGTTTTGTGGTATTTGCTTAGATTTAAAAAAAAAAAAAAATCTTTTCATTTGGAATATTTACTTAGTACTGAAGAAAATAGAGGAAGTGGAAGAAAGCAAGCTATATAGGTCATGTCTAAAAAGGCCCAAGGGTAGGGCAGAGGTCTATTGTACACCATTGCCATGTGGAAGGAAGGCAGCTTGGTCAGGGTTTTTGTTTGTTTTGGGGGGCATGCCTCACAGCATTTGGATCTTGATTCCTCTACCAGGGATCAAAGCTGCACCCCCTGCAGTGGGAACACAGTACTGAACCACCAGGGAAATCCCCTTGTTCAGAATTTTGAGAGACTTGAAAGTCTCAGCTTCACCACTATGATCCTAGGCAGATCACAACTTCTGAGACGTAGATTCCTTGAAAGTGAAAGTCACTTAGTCGTGTCCAACTCTTTGAGACTCCATAGACTATACACTCCTCCATGGAATTCTCCACTCCAGAATACTGGAGTGGGTAGCCTTTCTCTTCTCCAGCGGATCTTCCCAACCCAGGAATAGAACTAGGGTCTCCTGAACTGCAGGTGGATTCTTTACCAACTGAGCTATTAGGGAAGTCCTTGTAAATTCCTTATCTGATATCATAAAGAGAAAAACCAGTTGAGAACCTACTGATAACAGAAACTTAATATCTCATTTAACTTCACTCTCAAAGTAGAACTATGAAGTTACTCTAATAATGGCAGCTCAAAATAAAAATTACCCAAGATTTCAGTGTTAGTAAGTGCTCAGTCATGTCTGACTCTTTGTGACACCGTGTACTATAGCCCACCAGACTCCTCTGTCCAGGGAATTTTCCAGGCAAGAATACTGAAGTGGGTTGCATTTCCTTCTCCAGGGAATATTCCCAACCCAAGGATCGAGCCAGCATCTCTTGTGTCTCCTACAGTGGCAGGCAGATTCTTTACCACCGCATCAGCTGGGAAGCCCTGTGTTAGTAAGTAGTAGAGATGATTTTCAAGCCTTCATAATATATTACCCTCTAAGCCACTGGTCAGCAGACTACAGTCCTGAGGCCCAATCTGGCCTGTCACCTGTTTTTATATGGCCCACAGGTTAAGGATAATTGAAAACCACCACAAAAATAATACATCATGACACAGGAAAAGATATATGAAATTCAAATGTCAATGCCCATGAACAACATTGTATTGAAACACAATTGTGTTGATTCATTTACATTTTGTCTTTGCCTATTTTCATGCGACAAAAGCAGAGTTGAATAGCTGTCTCAGAGACATTATGGCGTGCAAATCCTACAATATACATTATCTGGTTATTTTCAGAAAAAAATTGTAGATTTCTGCTGTTGACTATTTCACAGGGTGTCGATGTAATTATCAAATGAGATAATATAAAGAAACAGCTTTGCAATCTGTAGAGCACAAATTCGAATGATTAGTATTCCGAGGAATAAGCAGAGAATTGTAACAAACAGAAAAGAGCCAGTACTAAAAATGACTAAACAGTTAAAAAGCAGAGAAGATATCATAAACAGAAGAACTTTTTGTGCCTTGCAGTAAAATTGATGGTATTTTAATTAATAAAATAATTTGCGAGCAGAATATTTTGCCTAGATTAGATTGACTCTGTTACATGCTAATCAATAAGGTTACCACTATGATTGAAATCCTACTAAAAATCTCCAGCCTAGAAAGCAGTGTTATAAAGAGAACCACCCACTTTTGATGAAAGAGGATCTTGTATTGGTTTGACAATGTTGAACTTGACCTGACCCCTGGGCTCTCTCAATAGGATGGTTTAGAAAATGATGGTTAAAAAATCCCTAATCTTTGTGTGTCCTGAGAAATGGTTCTTAGATGTATTGATTCCTTTCCTCAATGAAACCCACCTCTATTCTTCCTCCATGAGTTTGTTGTTATATAAAACCCCAAGTTTTATCCTTCTTCTTTGAGACTTTTCTGCTCAAGGTGACCTTTGCACTTCCCCTCAAACTGATTAAGTTTAGACATTTTTCTTCCCAACTGTAGGCCTCTGGTTTCCTTTTTCTTAGGGCATTTATTTTAGAAAACTTTCAACTGTAAGATCTTTCTGTGCTCATTTGAACTATAAACTTTCCTGCAGCCTCTTGCTAACTTTATGACCTAGAAAATCAGGGTCAGTCATCCCCTTGAAATGTAACCATCAAGAAACATAGTGCCTCTATCTCCCAGTCTCTGCGGGAAGTAGGAGCCTAACTTTGGTAAGTGCCAGTTTGCAAAGAGTTGCTCTGATCACACTCATCAGCCTCCTTCTAAGTTCTTCCACAGTCCTTTTCTACCAATGTCACTCCAGTGTAAAAAAAAAAAAAAAAAAAAACTCCCACCTTTTTGTGGACAAATACTGCTTGATTCCACTTATATGAGGTACCTAGAATAGTCAAATTCATAGAGTCAGAAAGTATATTTGTGGCTGCCAGGGCTGGAGTGGGGGCGGGGGGTGCAGTTGGCAGCGATGGGGAAGGGGAACGGGGACTTAGTGTTTAATGGGGACAGAGTTCCAGTTTAAAAAAGTGAGAATTTGGGAGATGGATGATGGTGAGAGTTACATCACAATGTGAATATACTTAGTGCCTATACACTAAGTGAACTGTAGAGTTAAATCTGATTTAAATAGTATGTTTTATATTATGTGACTTTTATCACAATAAAAAAAAAAACAAACTCCCATTTCTTGTCTCAGTGGACTTGAGTTCAATCTCTATTCCTTATCACAATAGTCTAAAAGTCTTTTCTGCCTATTTAATTCCATCTGGTGTAACTTCTCTGGAATATTACTCATTAACAAACATACACTTTACTGAAATAATTTGAATAAAACTACCTCCATAACTAACATGTTTATCTCTCATGACTTCCAAGATCCTGGAAAGAAGTGTTTATGTATAAAATTGTAGGTATAGATTTGGGAAGGTTGGGGTTTCCCCAGTGGCTCAGATGGCAAAGAATCCGTCTGCAGTCTAGGAGACCTTTGTTCAAACCCTGGGTTGGGAAGATCCCCTGGAGAGGGAATGGCAACCCACTCCAGTATTCTTGCCTAGAGAATTCCATGGACAGAGGAGCCTGGTGGGCTACAGTCCATGGGGTTGCAAAGAGTAGGACACGATTGAGTGACTAACACACACACACAGAAAATGGAAGGAAATCTGCAGTTAGGCAGTGATAGATCTAAGAAAGTCTAGAGCATTATTCCTTTCTCTTGATACCTGCACCTTCCATCTGAAGCTGAGACTTTAAATCTGTTGGGCTTTTAGATGTCCCTTTTTATGGTCAAGTTTTGTTGAATTTCAATCAACCCTTAGTACTCCAGAATAAGAAGTAAAAGTAAAAATATTTCACCTGAATAGTTTAAATGACAAAATGTGGGACATACGATAAACATTTTAATAACTCCATTTGCTGGATCACTCTCTTCAATTATTTGTAGTGCCTCTTTAGAGACAGAGGGTAAACAAGTCTTCTTGAAATGTGTGAAATAAATGCAATCAAATTAAACACACATTTTCTTCTCTTTAAAAAAAATAAAATGAAAAAGAGTACTTTCTGTTAACACCTAAATGGTTGTCTTTCTCTTAGCCAAACAATTAATATGAAAGCTGTCCTCTGTACAGTCTCTTGAAAAGTTTCTTCATTAGAGTTTTAATAGCCAAATATTCAGAGAAGCACAATTCAATTTCCCATATAATCTGAGAACTTTTCTCAATTTCTGAAGGAAAATATTCACTGATATTTTCTAGCCCTTTCTACCTCCTCTGTTATAATCACCACGATGATTATAATCACCTTCTCCCTTTCCTCACTGTTCAAAAGATATTATTATTCTGTTTACTTACATTTACCTTGTATGTAAAAAGAACAAGTAATTCCTCAGCGTCCAGGAATTCAGGAAAATACTATGGGGGCAGGAAATGGGGGTTTCTTGACCATTCACCATGTGACAAATAGCTTCATCTATGAACTTACAGATTTGGTAAGAAGTGTGCTGATTCTAAGAAGCCTTACTTTTTACTCCCAGGAGATCACTTATGTAGATTTACCAAAGAGAGGTAGAAAGTACATGAGGTAGTCACCAGTCTTTATATTTTGCACTGTATCATGTGACTATCTCTATGTTTTCTCCCTTATCAGATATATTATTAAACAAATGAAGTCCACCTTAAGTGTCCTAGATAAGTGGGGAAAAAAAAAAAGGATGTCACAGAAATCATTTCAGACAAAGTGGACATAAAACTGGTCATGTCTCTAGGGTGAAACAGATCACCAGCCCAGGCTGGATGCATGAGACAAGTGCTCGGGCCTGGTGCACTGGGAAGACCCAGAGGAATCGGGTGGAGAGGGAGGTGGGAGTGGGGATCGGGATGGGGAATACATGTAAATCCATGGCTGATTCATGTCAATGTATGACAAAAACCACTACAATATTGTAAAGTAATTAGCCTACAACTAATAAAAATAAATGAAAAAAAAAAAAAACTGGTCATGTCTTGAGGAGTAATGGCCAGACCATGTCCACAAAGTTTAATGAAATACAAATTTACTTCTGTTCTATTGTTCTAAGACTGGCAAAGGGGCGTAGGAATTTCCATTTATGCTGAAATCATTAATACAATTCAAAGAGACCTTAAAACAGAGTCATGAGAACTCAGTGGAAACCATGCTGGATGTTTATCTAACCTATCTTAAATGGAAAATAAAAACACTGTTACAAACTCATTTGGCAGATGGCTCTTAGAGTTCTGAACCTTCTAAATATATGGCTTGTACATTATGAAAATAAGCAGAAAAGAGCTTCCCTTGATATTCAGCCTAGGGTTCTCCTAAAACATACATTGATTTTCAAACCCCACAAACCAGTTAACTCTGAAAGACTTTTAATGGTTCTTATCAGATCGTCTTCCTCACCTCCTGACAAACCAGCCTTCAACAGTGGTTTGGCCTCTGCCCTGATAGGTCATGTGACCAGCTCTTACAGAGGTAAATATTAATAGTTTAACCCTCCTTAATGGACATAAACTACAAAGCTCTTTACTTTCTCTGGGGAGAAAAAGAAAAAATATATATATAAGAATAGCTCAAACTTCTACTCAATTCTGTAAACAACCTAAATATCTCTTGACAGAACAATGGGTAAATAAAATATGGCATATCCCTTTAACTGCTACATAGCTACAATAATGAAGTAGAGTTACTAATGTCGACTGAGGAATCCCCAAAGCATTGTTTTTGAAGGAACAAAAGTCATGTTGCACAAAGTAGCCTGCAGTCTTGATAGTATTTAAGTACAGAAGCATGCAAAACAATATTACTCAGTGAATCATTCAGAATAAAAATATTAATATTCACAGGACTAAAAAAATTCAAAAAAAAAAAAAAATGATGCTAGTTACCTCAAAGGTGGGAGAACAAAACACTTCTCCCTGATTATAACTTTTTATGGGACATGTATATGGATTTTAACTAGGTAATTCTCTGTGCCTCTCAACATGTTTGGACTAACTCATAACAGAAGAATTGAAATTTAGATCCCTCTTTCCTAGGGGTGAGCAAAGGGTGAGGAAAGGAGAGATTCATGCTTTTGTTCCGTGTTTCACTCATTGTTATTTAAACCCTAACTAGTCAGCATCAGCTAGGTTATGCTTCACTAATAAACTCCAAAAGATTTATGGCATAACTAAACAAACGTTCAATTTTCACTCTTGCAGAGTGGCTTCCTTACAGTGGCTCCACATTTTAGATGGTTTCATATCAACACAAGTTTATACAATTACCACAACTAAGAAAGAGCAGGGATGATTAATTGCATAAAGGATACAAGTGCTTCCAAGCATGGCCAACATCACATAACCATTCCTTGCTTCAAGGAGCTAAGTATGTCTCAGGCGTATTATCCTCCCTACCCCCATCTCCAGCAAAAAAAAAAAAGAACCTGAGTAAAGTGCATGCCTGTAAATCATTTAGTTTGTAAAGTAATCCAAGAAATAGGATGAGACTAGGAAGAATACAGGGAAGGAAAGAAAGGCAGTTCTGAGATTTGTTAGCAAGCTGATTCTCTGTCATACTGGGACGCCTCACAGGAGCATTATAGAGTGGACCCCAATTGCCCAGCTGAGTGATTACTGTGGCTCAGTTGGTAAAGAATCCGCCTGCAATGTGGGACACCTGGGTTCGATCCCTGGGTTGGGAAGATCCCCTGGAGGAGGAAATGGCAACCCACTCCAGCATTCTTGCCTGGAGAATCCTCATGGACAGGGGAGCCTGGCAGGCTACAGTCCATGGGGTCACAAAGAGTTGGACACAATAGTGACAAAGCACACATATACACCTTCTTCCAATTTCATTAGCCAAGAATCACCCCCGAGTAATAACTCTCTTACATTCCCTGGTTGGTGTATGCTATGGAATGGTTGAGCTGTTTTTTACCAATGTTCTATACTGGTATGTAGAAAAACACCAGGGCAAAAAGCAAGAGATACACCATCCAGCTGAGACAAGTTGCAGTCAAGCCGTGGAGTCCCATTGCAATGTCTGGAGTAGGAAGGTGGACTGAGACATTGAGAGCAGAGCACAAGGATCACCTCATGTAGTCTAACACTTGTACCACTCCGGTCTATACTTTTGTTCATACTTAATCCAATATGTCACAGAGGAACAAACCAACGTTCCCACTGCTGCCACTCGTCCCAAGACTATCCCAAGTATTCATGATTTCTCTCCTCCACCTCGCACTATAGGTTTCTATAATTTTGGGCAGCAACTCAGTAGCTCTAGATTGCTTGCTTAGCAGGATATTACAGATCTCCATGAGAAGCCAGAGTCTTGAGTCACATTTCTGTGATTTAATCATAGTTGCTGCAGTTACCCATCTATAGTTATGCTGGGCATAGAAGCACCAGGATAGTCTCCTGGATTCTAATGTACTCCTTGTGCCCACTGTTAATAGCACCATCACAGGTCATCAAGGGCAATTATCCCCAGCTGCATGGCAACTCATATTTGTCTAACGGTTCAACAGAATTAGGAGTTAAATGACGGATAATAATGGAGCTTCAAGCCATTTGAATTCTTATCTCTGGCAGAAGTAATTCCATGATAAGAAATACTTTCCCTCTATTTCTGTAAATTCCAGGAATGGGGGAAGCACAAATTCCTAAAGAAGGTCACTTGGAGAGGTGACAGGGATCCTCTCTGTAAACATAGATTCCTACTCCCATGTGTTCTGGGTCAGGAAGATCCCCTGGAGGAGGGCAAGGCAACCCACTCCAGTGTTCTTGCCCGAAGAATCCCATGGACAGAGGAGCCTGGCAGGCTGTGATCCATAGGGTCGCAAAGAGTAGGACCTGCATGTCCATGTGTTCTAGTTACTGAGCAAACAGCACCACATCTCACACTAGGTAAGGAACAAAAGGTAGGCCAGTGTGTCAGAGTGTCAACCACAAATTGGCACTTGCGAAGAGCATTTCCCAGTGACTGAACAACGACAAGGGCATTTGCCATCTGTCACTGCATCCCAACTACTGGAGCTTACTCAAACTCATGTCCATCAAGTTGATGATGCCATTCAACCATCTCATTCTCTGTTGTTCCCTTCTCCTCCCACCTTCAATCTTTCCCAGCATTGGGGTCTTTTCCAATGAGTCAGGTTTTTGCACCAGGTAGCCAAAGTATTGGAGCTTCAGCTTCAGCATCAGTCCTTCCAATGAATATTCAGGACTGATTTCCTTCTGTATGGACTGGTTGGACCCCCTTGCTGACCAAGGGATAGCAGATGTTTTTCTGGAACTCTCTTGCTTTTTCAATGATCCAATGGATTTCGCAATTTGATCTCTGGTACCTCTGCCTTTTCTAAATCCAGTTTGAACATCTGGAAGATCTGAAGCCTGGCCTGGAGAATTTTGAGCATTACTTTGCAAGCATATGAAATGAGTACAATCATGTGGTAGTTTGAAGATTCTTTGGCATTGCCTTTCTTTGGAATTGGAATGAAAACTGACCTATTCCAGTCCTGTGGTCATTGATGAGTTTTCCAAATTTGCTGACATATTGAGTGCAGCACTTTCACAGCATCATCTTATAGTATTTGAAATAGCTCAACTGCCTTATCCATTCATCTGCTGGTGGGCATCTAGGTTGCTTCCATGTCCTGGCTATTATAAACAGTGCTGCGATGAACATTGGGGTGCACGTGTATGCCCAGAAGTGGGATTGCTGGGTCATATGGCAGTTCTATTTCCAGTTTTTTAAGAAATCTCCACACTGTTCTCCATAGTGGCTGTACTAGTTTGCATTCCCACCAACAGTGTAAGAGGGTTCCCTTTTCTCCACACCCTCTCCAGCATTTATTGCTTGTAGACTTTTGGATAGCATCCATTCTGACTGGCGTGTAATGGTACCTCATTGTGGTTTTGATTTGCATTTTTCTGATAATGAGTGATGTTGAGCATCTTTTCATGTGTTTGTTAGCCATCTGTATGTCTTCTTTGGAGAAATGTCTGTTTAGTTCTTTGGCCCATTTTTTGATTGGGTCATTTATTTTTCTGGAATTGAGCTGCAGGAGTTGCTTGTATATTTTTGAGATTAATCCTTTGTCTGTTTCTTCATTTGCTATTAGTTTCTCCCAATCTGAAGGCTGTCTTTTCACCTTACTTATAGTTTCCTTTGTAGTGCAAAAGCTTTTAAGTTTCATTAGGTCCCATTTGTTTAGTTTTGCTTTTATTTCCAATATTCTGGGAGGTGGGTCATAGAGGATCCTGCTGTGATTTATGTCGGAGAGTGTTTTGCCTATGTTCTCCTCTAGGAGTTTTATAGTTTCTGGTCTTACATTTAGATCTTTAATCCATTTTGAGTTTATTTTTGTGTATGGTGTTAGAAAGTGTTCTAGTTTCATTCTTTTACAAGTGGTTGACCAGTTTTCCCAGCACCACTTGTTAAAGAGGTTGTCTTTTTTCCATTGTATATCCTTGCCTCCTTTGTCAAAGATAAGGTGTCCATAGGTTCGTGGATTTATCTCTGGGCTTTCTATTCTGTTCCATTGATCTATATTTCTGTCTTTGTGCCAGTACCATACTGTCTTGATGACTGTGGCTTTGTAGTAGAGTCTGAAGTCAGGCAGGTTGATTCCTCCAGTTCCATTCTTCTTTCTCAAGATTACTTTGGCTATTCGAGGTTTTTTGTATTTCCATACAAATTGTGAAATTCTTTGGTCTAGTTCTCTGAAAAATACCGTTGGTAGCTTGATAGGCATTGCATTGAATCTATAGATTGCTTTGGGTAGAATAGCCTTTTTGACAATATTGATTCTTCCTATCCATGAACACGGTATGTTTCTCCATCTGTTTGTGTCCTCTTTGATTTCTTTTTTTTTTTTTTTTTTTTTATCTCTGATTTTCTTTTTTTTTTTTTTTTATTATTTTTTTTTATTTTTTTTCCAGTGGTTTTGTTATACATTGATATGAATCAGCCATGGATTTACATGTATTCCCAATCCCGATCCCCCCTCCACCTCCCTCTCCACCCGATTCCTCTGGGTCCTTCCAGTGCACCAGGCCGGAGCACTTGTCTCATGCATCCACCTGGGCTGGTGATCTGTTTCACCCATAGATAGTATACATGCTGTTCTTTCGAAACATCCCACCCTCACCTTCTCCCACAGAGTTCAAAAGTCTGTTCTGTATTTCTGTGTCTCTTTTTCTGTTTTGCATATAGGGTTATCGTTACCATCTTTCTAAATTCCATATATATGTGTTAGTATACTGTAATGTTCTTTATCTTTCTGGCTTACTTCACTCTGTATAATGGGCTCCAGTTTCATCCATCTCATTAGAACTGATTCAAATGAATTCTTTTTAATGGCTGAGTAATATTCCATGGTGTATATGTACCACAGCTTCCTTATCCATTCATCTGCTGATGGGCATCTAGGTTGCTTCCATGTCCTGGCTATTATAAACAGTGCTGCGATGAACATTGGGGTGCACGTGTCTCTTTCAGATCTGGTTTCCTCAGTGTGTATGCCCAGAAGTGGGATTGCTGGGTCATATGGCAGTTCTATTTCCAGTTTTTTAAGAAATCTCCACACTGTTTTCCATAGTGGCTGTACTAGTTTGCATTCCCACCAACAGTGTAAGAGGGTTCCCTTTTCTCCACACCCTCTCCAGCATTTATTGCTTGTAGACTTTTGGATAGCAGCCATCCTGACTGGCGTGTAATGGTACCTCATTGTGGTTTTGATTTGCATTTCTCTAATAATGAGTGATGTTGAGCATCTTTTCATGTGTTTGTTAGCCATCTGTATGTCTTCTTTGGAGAAATGTCTGTTTAGTTCTTTGGCCCATTTTTTGATTGGGTCATTTATTTTTCTGGAATTGAGCTGCAGGAGTTGCTTGTATATTTTTGAGATTAATCCTTTGTCCGTTTCTTCATTTGCTATTATTTTCTCCCAATCTGAGGGCTGTCTTTTCACCTTACTGATAGTTTCCTTTGTTGTGCAAAAGCTTTTAAGTTTCATGAGGTCCCATTTGTTTAGTTTTGCTTTTATTTCCAATATTCTGGGAGGTGGGTCATAGAGGATCCTGCTGTGATTTATGTCAGAGAGTGTTTTGCCTATGTTGTCCTCTAGGAGTTTTATAGTTTCTGGTCTTACATTTACATCTTTAATCCATTTTGAGTTTATTTTTGTGTATGGTGTTAGAAAGTGTTCTAGTTTCATTCTTTTACAAGTGGTTGACCAGTTTTCCCAGCACCACTTGTTAAAGAGGTTGTCTCTTTTCCATTGTATATCCTTGCCTCCTTTGTCAAAGATAAGGTGTCCATAGGTTCGTGGATTTATCTCTGGGCTTTCTATTCTGTTCCATTGATCTATATTTCTGTCTTTGTGCCAGTGCTATACTGTCTTGATGACTGTGGCTTTGTAGTATAGTCTGAAGTCAGGCAGGTTGATTCCTCCAGTTCCATTCTTCTTTCTCAAGATTACTTTGGCTATTCGAGGTTTTTTGTATTTCCACACAAATTGTGAAATTATTTGTTCTAGTTCTGTGAAAAATACCATTGGTAGCTTGATAGGGATTGCATTGAATCTATAGATTGCTTTGGGTAGAATAGCCATTTTGACAATATTGATTCTTCCAATCCATGAACACGGTATGTTTCTCCATTTGTTTGTGTCCTCTTTGATTTCTTTCATCAGTGTTTTATAGTTTTCTATGTATAGGTCTTTTGTTTCTTTAGGTAGATATACTCCTAAGTGTTTTATTCTTTTTGTTGCAATGGTGAATGGTATTGTTTCCTTAATTTCTCTTTCTGTTTTTTCATTGTTAGTATATAGGAAGGCAAGGGATTTCTGTCTGTTAATTTTATATCCTGCAACTTTACTATATTCATTGATTAGCTCTAGTAATTTTCTGGAAGAGTCTTTAGGGTTTTCTATGTAGAGGATCATGTCATCTGCAAACAGCAAGATCCTCTATGACCCACCTCCCAGAATATTGGAAATAAAAACAAAACTAAACAAATGGGACCTAATGAAAATTAAAAGCTTTTGCACCACAAAGGAAACTATAAGTAAGGTGAAAAGACAGCCTTCAGATTGGGAGAAACTAATAGCAAATGAAGAAACAGACAAAGGATTAATCTCAAAAATATACAAGCAACTCCTGCAGCTCAATTCCAGAAAAATAAATGACCCAATCAAAAAATGGGCCAAAGAACTAAACAGACATTTCTCCAAAGAAGACATACAGATGGCTAACAAACACGTGAAAAGATGCTCAACATCACTCATTATCAGAGAAATGCAAATCAAAACCACAATGAGGTACCATTACACGCCAGTCAGGATGGCTGCTATCCAAAAGTCTACAAGCAATAAATGCTGGAGAGGGTGTGGAGAAAAGGGAACCCTCTTACACTGTTGGTGGGAATGCAAACTAGTACAGCCGCTATGGAAAACAGTGTGGAGATTTCTTAAAAAACTGGAAATAGAACTGCCATATGACCCAGCAATCCCACTTCTGGGCATACACACTGAGGAAACCAGATCTGAAAGAGACACATGCACCCCAATGTTCATCGCAGCACTGTTTATAATAGCCAGGACATGGAAGCAACCTATATGCCCATCAGCAGATGAATGGATAAGGAAGCTGTGGTACATATACACCATGGAATATTACTCAGCCATTAAAAAGAATTCATTTGAATAAGTTCTAATGAGATGGATGAAACTGAAGCCCATTATACAGAGTGAAGTAAGCCAGAAAGGTAAAGAACATTACAGCATACTAACACATATATATGGAATTTAGAAAGATGGTAATGATAACCCTATATGCAAAACAGAAAAGAGACACAGAAGTGCAGAACAGACTTTTGAACTCTGTGGGAGAAGGTGGGATGTTTCGAAAGAACAGCATGTATACTATCTATGGTGAAACAGATCACCAGCCCAGGTGGGATGCATGAGACAAGTGCTCGGGTCTGGTGCACTGGGAAGACCCAGAGGAATCGGGTGGAGAGGGAGGTGGGAGGGGGGATCGGGATGGGGAATATGTGTAACTCTATGGCTGATTCATATCAATGTATGACAAAACCCACTGAAATGTTGTGAAGTAATTAGCCTTCAACTAATTAAAAAAAAAAAAAAAAGAATGAAATAGCTCAACTGGAATTCCATCACCACCATCAATTTTGTTCATAGTGATGCTTCCTAAGGCCCACTTGACTTCACATTCCAGGATATCTGGTTCTAGATGAGTTATGACACCATCATGGTTATATGGGTCATGAAGGTCTTTTTTGTATAGTTCTTTTGTGTATTCTTGCCACTTCTTCTTAATATCTTCTGCTTCTGTTAGGTCCAGACCATTTCTGTCCTTTATTACGCCCATCTTTGCATGAAATAATCCATTGGTATATCTAATTTTCTTGAAGAGATCTTTTCCCTGCTTCATTCCATACTCCAAGGCCAAATTTGCCTATTACTCCAGGTGCTTCTTGACTTCCTACTTGTGCATTGCAGTCCCCTATTACGAAAAGGACATCTTTTTGATGTGTTAGTTCTAGAAGGTCTTGCAGGTCTTCATAGAACTGTTCAGCTTCTTCAGCATTACTGGTTAGGGCATAGACATGGATTACTGTGATATTGAATGTTTGCCTTGGAAATGAACAGAAATCATTCTTTCATTTTTGAGATTGCACCCAAATACTGCATTTCAGATTCTATTTGTTACTATGATGGCTACTCCAATTCTTCTAAGGGATTCTTGCCCACAGTAGTAAATATAATGGTCATCTGAGTTAAATTCACCCATTCCAGTCCATTTTAGTTTGCTGATACCTAAAATATCGATGGTCACTCTTGCCATTTCCTGTTTGACCACTTCCAATTTACCTTCATTCATGGACCTAACATTCCAGGTTCCTATGCAATATTGCTCTTTACAGCATCAGAGTTTACTTCCATCGCCAGTCACCTACACAGTGTGGCTCATGGTTTCATTGATAGTTAGATACTTTCAGGAACTGATTTCATGATGCCAATACTTGCATCTCCTCATATCTAGAAAAGCACTAAATCCCTTCATGGTGACATCAGCTCCTCATGTAGCAGAAAGCCTTTTGTAAAGTAAGCACTTGATTGCATTGAAATCCCCCTTCACCAAAATCTTATATATTTTACTTTTCCCCCTGCGTCTTTTTAGCAGTCTCTCAAAACCATCTGAGGTGCTGTCTCCCAGGCTGCAATTCCTGTTTTGCCCCCAGATAAAACTTAATTTGCAACTCACATTGTTTATCTTTTTTAGTCAACAAATGCACATGATACGTTCTGAAGGATAAGCCCAAACTAGTCATGTGCTGAGAAACTTCTCTTTTCAAACTTAATTCATGCTCTGGCTCCATTCAAACATAGTCAACTTTCAAGTCACTAATGGGTGAGAAAAGTGTTCCCAAAGTGCTTTATGTGCCTGTTCCAAAATCCTAAAGAAGACTACCCAGTGCAGAGTCTCATTTTCATAGGACATCTAAACATTTTACCTGTATGAAAGACCCCTAAACCTTCTTGGAATTTCTCTTACCCTCTACAACTCATGTGACCTACTGAGATATCAGAGTATAACCTGATTCCTACTGAATGTGTCCAATTAGTTTGATGGCAATAATACAGTGAACTAGTATGATATTCTGCAGGTCAAGAAACTCATGGTCTTCAGACCATAACTCTACAAAGAAGAAGAAAGTTAACGTAACCCTGGGGCAAGACAGTGATTGTACAATGACTGCAGGCTCTCTGAATTTCAGAGCATGGTTTGAATTGATAAGGAGCCAAACAGTCAGATTTATTTTTCAAAGTTTTTCAACCAGTTAACAGAACCCAGCTAACCCCACAGTTATTGGCCCAATATTAGCCCATACTGTTACTGTATAAACCAATGAGTTACTATCTGCTATACTTCTTAATCGTAACAGTCCTTATCATACTGATACTACTACAGCACCAGGCAGAGGACGAGATGGTCGGATGGTATCACTGACTCAATGGACCTGAGTTTAAGCAAACTCAGGAATATAGCGAATGATGGGGAAGACTGGTGTGCTGCAGTTCATGCGGTCGCAGAGAGTCAGACACGACCTGGTGACTGAACAACAACCAGCAATGGGGTCTGACCACTGTGACCAATGAATAATAATCACTTCCAGAATCCCATCTTAAGGTCTGTTAGAAAAGTACTACTAGAGCTATAATATTACCAAGTATCTTTGCCTGAGTTTCCCCTGTGAGCAAAGACAGAGACAAAGATTGTTTACGTGCATTTTATTTAGGGATGTGCTCACACTCTAGAATGGTTCCCACAAAGGAACCATTTTGAACCTCAAAATTCTCTGCCTGTGGATTAAAAAGAGTAGCATTTATCTATAAACTCCTACCTCCATTGTCTAGGCTTATCTAATAGGGTGATTGATGGGGAAATTAGTATTAACAGACATAGTCTTGTTTAGGTTTCAGAGGCAACAGTAGGCCTTTGACTGAACAGAGATCCTGAAGGGAATTATATGCCAGGTACCCAGTGACCAGCAGAAACAGCTAAAGTATGTCTTGGGAACCAACAGGTAAGGAAGGTAGTAAGTTTGGAAGCTTCCTGAGCCTTGAGAATCTGGCCAGTTCCCAGGATCAGAGAACATTCTGAGATTTATGATTAGAGACATAAGCATTTACAATACTAGCCACAGCTGCATCTTGGCACATAAGCTGATGATTATTGGCTTAGAGTTGGCAAGAAAAGCAGTACTCCTCTGGAAGGCATTCTGAGGTCACACCTGTGGTATAGATACACTGCTGGGGTCTTCCAAATGGGGACTCCAGATTGCTATCAAGGTATCTCCAAGCATTGGGTGAGGCTGGATGTATTTCTCCAGTTTGGTTATGTATGCATTTGCGTCTTGCTATGCCATGTGCATGCTTCCCAGATGGGTCAGTGGTAAAGAATCTGCCTATCAATGTAGGAGATGCAGGTTCAATCCCTAGGTTGGGAAAATTCCCTGGGAAAGGAAATGGCAACCCACTTCAGTGTCCCTGCCTGGGAAGTCTCTTGGACAGAGGAGCCTGGTGGGCCCCAGTCCATGGGGTTACAAAACAGTTGGACACAACTTAGTAACTAAACAGTAACACATAACTACTTGTGTATTGGGAACCGTTTCCCCAATTTGGTGATAACTATGTATATTATATTACTTGTCCTCATACTGTAGCTTACTACTAACATAATAAACTTTCTTATTTCTTCCTTACTAAGTGTAGAGTGGTTATTTTGTCAATGAATCCTCTGAACCTAAAACCGAAAGTAAGTCTTTCAGCAGACTATAAATCTTTCTGCAGTACAGTGATAACTCTCATACTGCCAGCGTTGAACATTCATCAGAATGACAGGAGAGGTTCTGCAGGTGTCCCATGCAAATGTAGCAGAGAAACCCTAAGGCAGAAAAATGGCCGGTTATGGTGAAGCTGCGGTTCACAGAGTTGCAAAGTGTCAGACATGACTGAGTGACTATGACGATGGTGAAACTACAGCCATTAAGAATTTTTACAGACCAGTGCTTAATAGGCTCAAGTCCTAAGCCAAGGACCCCAAAATCATTATTGCAAGCTTCTAATTTTATGGCTTCCAACTTTTTCAAGTATAAAGTGTGTTAGCTGCTCAGTTGTGTCTGACTCTTTGTGACCCCGTGGATTATAGCCCACCAGGCTCCTTTGTCCATGGGATTCTCTAGTCAAGAGTACTGGAGTGGGTAGCCATTTTCCTTTTCCAGGGGATCTTCTCCACCCAGGGATCAAACCTGGGTCTCCTGCATTGCAGGTGGATTTTTTACTATCTGAGTCACCAGGGAAACCCCAACACTACCCACAGTGATCTAAAGAATCGGTGTACACCCTACCAAAAGTCCAATGATTCTTTTTGCAGAAAAACATTATAAAATTCACATGGAATTGCAAGGGATCCAGGATAGCCAAAACAACCTTGAAGAAGAACAAAGATGAAGAACACACACTCTGATTTCAAAACTTACTGCAAAGCTACAGTGATCAAAACAGTGGTGCTGGCTTACAGACAAACATATGGACCAATGCAACAGAAAAGACAGCCCTGAAATAAACCCTCACAAGTTTGGTCAAAAGATTTCCAACAAGGGTGCTGAGACCATTCAATGGGAAAAAGACAGTCTTTTCAACAAATGGTACTGGGAAAACTGGATATCCACATGCAACAGAACCAAGTCAGAGCTTTATCTAACATTATGTGCAAAAGTTAACTCAAAACGTACCAAAGACTCTCCCACCCAAAAGAAAAAAAAGGACAAAAGCCTCCCAACCCTTTGCCAACAAAGTTCTGTATAGTCAAAGCTAGGGTTTTTTCCAGTAGTCATGTACGGATGTGACAGTTGGACCAGAAAGAAGGCTGAATGCTGAAGAACTGATGCTTTCAAGCTGTGGTCTTGGAAAAGACTCTTGAGAGTCCCTTGGACTGCAAGATCAAACCTGTCAATCCTAAAAGAAATCAGTCCTGAATATTCATTGGAAGAACTGATGCTAAAGCTAAAGCTCTAATACTTTGGCTACCTAATGCGAAGAGCCAACTAACTGGAAAAGACCCGATGATAGGAAAGATTGAGGGCAGGAGGAGAAGGGGGTGTCAAAAGATGAGACAGTTAGATAGCATCACCAACTCAATGGACATGAGTTTGAGCAAACTCTGGGAGATAGTGAAGGACAGAGAAACCTAGTGTGCTGCAGTCTATGGGATTGCAAAGTCAGACACAACTTAGCAATGGAAAAAAGACTTTTTTTCCTAACAAAAAATTTGTCTACATCTTTTACCCAAATATTATTTTTAATTTAGTTCTTTTAAATAAAGCTGCATTTCAATAGCCAGAAGAGTACTGAATATAACTGAAAAAGAGTAACATGGAAAATATATATTCCTGCTGATAGTACAGTGCTGGCTTAGGGGTAGCTCTGGATCAAAATACTTGATTTAAATTCAGATTCTAAGTTACCGTCTAGAAATCTCCAAGGCTCAGATTTCTCATCTTTAAAGAGGTGATGATATGCATTTTATGAGTTATCATAAAGACAATGAGGGAATCCATGTCAACCATTCAGCATGGTGCATAGCAAATGTTAAGCTCACTCCTTGGTAATGTTTTTTAATAGAATACATAGGGACCTACTGACTATTTGTTATAACATTGATCTTCTCCCACCAAAAAGACTAGGGAAACCACTTGTATTAATTAATCTAGCCAGTCCAGGTTGCAGAATACATACAGACCACAAGAGCTATAGGACAGAAAGAGAGATATTACTATTAAGTATTCAGAGAGCATTGGGAAGTTTTTAGTAGTTCGCTGAGAATTTTATTTAAATGCCAATAGATTTTATTGATTTTGGAGTAATTCAATAAATTCTATAAATAGACCTTGGTGTAAATTTAAGAATGACCCAAAACATGAGTATAATGAAAAGGAAATTTTTCCTTGAAAATAATCCTCACTGCGTCTCCAATTATATTATAAAATGTTAATCTTTTTAATTAGAATTTCAGGTTTCTTATTTATAAAATTTATAATATTCTGTATACCAATACATATGTAAGAACAACCAACACCCTTCTTTCAGATAACCTTGGAAAGCCTAATTTAAATCCTAAGTGTTTGTAAACATGTTAGGTGATATATCATGAAGGCAATACAAGAGATGAGGAGAAAATATAATCAAAATAAAACGGTAATCATTGGTTATCACTTTGTTTTTTTACTTTTAGCAACACCCCCCACAAAAAAAGAGTTGTTTCATCTAATGCTTATGAATTTAAAGCAGTACTGAAGTGCCTGTGATATTGTTCACATAGCACATATTTATATTCATTTCTGTTCTCAAAAAGACTTCTTAAGAGCTGTGACTTTACACCAAATTTTCTTTGTGAGAATTCAGTATAATCACAGATATCTGAAGCAAGAGGACAAAAAATAAATAGAATAACAGAAATAGCCAGTGTTTAGACTGTACTGCATCTTATTATATTTAACTAGACTCATTTTTTAAAGTGAATCTTCATACAGAATTCACATGGCAGTATTTTAAAACAGGAAATGGAGAAATAGATAAAATTTTCATTATACAGTAAGCTCCTGTTTAAAGTCTCCACATTTGAATTTAGAGTGAACTTTCTAGTAGGTAGTCAGAGACTCCATTTTTTAAAAAGACACTGGATTAGATACAAAATGAGAATAAAATTTTTTCTGTTACCAGAAAACAACTTTTCTTTGCTAGTACCTTTTATCTCTATCCCAGTTAGGGTTTGGGTATGATATCAAACTGAATTCATCAGACAACTTTCTGTCCTAGTTACACATTTGAGTGTTTCAAATAGTGGTTTGACTGAATCAAGCAGCAATTTGACTGTTATCCAATTAATTCAACATGTCTGAATCAGTTCAGTTCAGTTCAGTAGCTCAATCGTGTCCATCTCTTTGCGACCCCATGAATTGCAGCACGCCAGGCTTCCCTGTCCATCACCAACTCCGGGAGTTTACTCAAACTCATGCCCATCGAGTCGGTGATGCCATCCAGCCATCTCATCCTCTGTCATCCCCTCCTCCTCCTGCCCCCAATCCCTCCCAGCATCAGGGTCTTTTCCAATGAGTCAACTCTTCGCATGAGGTGGCCAAAGCACTGGAGTTTCAGCTTCAGCATCAGTCCTTCCAATGAACACCCAGGACTGATCTCCTTTAGGATGGACTGGTTGGACCTCCTTGCAGTCCAAGGGACTCTCAAGAGTCTTCTCCAACACCACAGTTCAAAAGCATCAACTTTTCAGCGCTCAGCTTTCTTCACAGTCCAACTCTCACATCCATACATGACCACTGGAAAAACCATAGCCTTGACCAGATGGACCTTTGTTGGCAAAGTGATGTCTCTGCTTTTTAATATGCTATCTAGGTTGGTCATAACTTTCCTTCCAAGGAGTAAGCATCTTTTAATTTCATGGATGCAGTCACTAGCGCAGTGATTTTGGAGCCCAAAAACATGAAGTCTGACACTGTTTCCACTGTCTCCCCATCTATTTCCCACGAAGTGATGGGGCCAGATGCCATGATCTTAGTTTTCTGAATGTTAAGCTTTAAGCCAGCTTTTTCACTCTCCTCTTTCACTTTCATCAAGAGGCTTTTTAGTTCCTCTTCACTCTCTGCCATAAGGGTGGTGTCATCTGCATATCTGAGGTTATTGATATTTCTCCTGGCAATCTTGATTCCAGCTTGTGCTTCTTCCAGCCCAGCGTTTCTCATGATGTACTCTGCATATAAGTTAAATAAGCAGGGTGACAATATACAGCCTTGACGTACTCCTTTTCCTATTTGGAACCAATCTGTTGCTCCATGTCCAGTTCTAACTGTTGCTTCCTGACCTGCATACAGGTTTCTCAAGAACTAATTAAACTCTGAGATATCGAGAGTGAGAAGGGCAATGTGAAAACAATTTGAAAATTTTGTATGGTTTTTTTTTTTTTTTTAATTTCCTATTAACATCAGTTCAGTCTCTCAGTCATGTCTGACTCTTTGTGACCCTTACGGGCTGTAGCACGCCAGACTTCCCTATCTACCACCAACGCCCTGAACTTGCTCAAACTCATGTCAGTCAAGTTGGTAATTCCATCCAACCATCTCATCTTGTCATCCTCTTCTCCTCTAGCCTTCAACCTTTCCAGCATCAGGGTCTTTTCCAATGAGTCAGTTCTTCAAATCAGGTGGCCAAAGTATTGGAGCTTTGGCTTCAGCATCAGTCCTTCCAAAGAATATTCAGGACTGATCTCCTTTAGGATGGACTGGTTGGATCTCCTTGCAGTCCAAGGGACTCTCAGGAGTCTTCTTCAACACCACAGTTCAAAAGCATCAATTTTTTAGCACTCAACTTTATGGTCCAACTCTCACACCCATACATGACTACTGGAAAAACCATAGCTTTGAATAGACAAACCTTTGTCAGTAAAGTAATGTGTCTGATTTTTAATATGTTGTCTAAGTTGGTCATAGCTTTTCTTCCAAGGAGCAAGCATCTTTTAATTTCATGGCTGCAGTCACCATCTGCAGTGATTTTGGAGCCCAAGAAAATAGTCTCTTACTGTTTCTATTGTTTCCCCATCTATTTGCATGAAGTGATGGGACGGGACTGGATGCCCTGATCTTAGTTTTTTGAATGTTAAGTTTAAGATTCAACAAATACTAATCTATTTACATCACAAATACTACAAATACTAATTAGTTTCTCCATCCTAAGGGTCTTGTTTCCTTGCAAAAGATCATCTTGACTTCACCTAATGACTTTGCATGTGAATACTCCTGGAAGGTAAATGTCAATAAAAATATATATATATATATATTATACATGTGTGCCTGTGTAGTCGCTAAGTCGTATCTGATCCTTTGTGACCCCAAGACTGTAGCCCGCAAGGCTCCTCTATCCATGGGATTTTCCAGGCAAGAATATTGGAGTGAGTTGCCATTTCCTACTCCAGGGGATTTTTCCCACCCAGGGATCAAACGCAGGTCTCCTACTTGGCAGGCAGATTCCTTACCACTGAGCCACCTGGAGAGCTATATTATTTATATATATATATATTTTTTAAATACATATTTATACATATATATTATCTATATGTATGCATACACACAGAAACATAATATTAAGCTTAAGCTTCAAATAAACACTGGAGAAACTAAGGCTATTAAAATAGTGAAGTGTTCACTGGGATAGTTAATAAAAAATATTTAAGATGGTGAATATATGAAGGTATTAGACTAAAGGCTTATATCCAATACTTAGAGTCAAGACAGCTATTCAAGCAAAGCACAGAAAGACATTATTCAAGACTACAATAAAGTCAATTAGTTCACAAAGTTATTTTGTTCACTTCCACAATATTACAGAAAATATAGTTTGGTTTTTTCAAACACTTAATATTTCCAGTACTAAGACCAATTTCCGTCTTAGAATTAAAACAGACTTTCAGAATAGATAAAAAGGAAAATTACATGAAGTTACAGGAAAGTTGAGAAGTTACAGAAAGTTAAAAAATTAAAGTGTAGTAATCTAAATTTTTTAGAATGTGCTAGTAAAGTACTTAAGTAGTTATTCATTAGCAGTAACATTTACATTTTATATTTTAGGTGAATGTAATTGTATCCATACATTTAGAGTATTTTCTCTTATGGGTATAAAGCAAGAACAGGAAAGTCAAGTACCACATTAGAGTTCATGCTGTAAGAAAACATTATTGAAGTTCCTGCTTTCAGACATTGGGCAATAGGTTAGTTTGAGATCCCTTTAAGGAAAGAACCTCACAAAGGTGAGCTCTAAGGTAACCTTGACCCTCTTTGTGGAAAATGTCCTGACTTCAGTGTACCAAGTTGAAATCCAAAAGCAGAGCACAAGGACCTGGGGAGGCAGAGACTAGAATTTAGGGCAGCTTAAACAAGTGGAATTTTCAGGATAGGATACCAGAGGAGAAGAACCTGTGCAGGGGGAGAAAATATACTCAGGGGACACAGCTTCCCCACAGGATCTACACTGAAGACTGGGCTACGCATTCACAGGGCAAAGATACACGAGGTTTGCTAATAGGTTAAGCTTTTTTTTTTTTTTAAGTATTATTTTGCTTTATTAAAATAATTCACATATAATTCATTCATTTAATGTGTTACTATGTTCACAGAAACACACAATCATCACACAATTAATTTTAAAACATTTTCATCACCTCAAAAAGAAATGCTATAGCCTTTAGCTAACACCACACCAATCCCCTATTCCCCCAAACCTAGACAACCACTAATCTACTATGTTTCCATAGACTTCCCTATTCTGAATATTTCATATAAACAGAATCACATCACATGTGATTTTTCACGACTTTCTTCTTTCACTTAGCATAATGGTTTTCAGGTTTGTCCATGTTAAACATGTATGCACACTTAGTATTCTGTAAGGATACACCACATTTTGTTTACCCATTCATAGGCTGATGGACTGGAGTTTTTCCACTATTTGGCTGTTACGAATGGTACTACTAACATTCATTTACATTTTCATGTGGACATATGGCTTTGTTTCTCTTGGGTAGAAATCTAGGAGATGAATTGCTGGCTCATACAATAACTAAGTTTACCCATTTAGGGAACTTACAGATAATTTTTCAAAGTGGCTGCATCATTTCACATCCCCACAAGCAGTTTATGAAAGTGAAGATTTCCCTACATCCTTAAGGACACATTATTATCTGACTGAGAATATAGTCATTCTTGTGGGTACGAAGTGGTGCCTTATCACTGTTTAGATATACATTTCCCTGATGACTAGTTAGGTTAAGCCTCTTTCATGCGCTTAGTAGCCATATGTATACCTTTCTTGGAGAAATGTCTAACCAGATCCTTTACCATTTGTAATTGGATTGCCATTGTTGTTGAGTTATAAGAGTTCTGTATGTATTTTGGAAATGAAGACTTTTTGTTTTTTCGCCTTGCTGTGTGGCTTGTGGGATCTTAGTTCCCTGACCAGGGATTGAACCCAGGTCCTCAGCAGTGAAAGCACTGAGTCCTAACCACCGGACCACCGTGGAATTCCCTGGATACAAGACGCTCACCAGATATGACTTGTAAATTTTTTTTCCTACTCTATGGTTTGTCTTTTCACTTTCTTGATAAAAAAGGAAAGAAAAGAAAATCACACTTCAAAAGGATACTAATTTTGACAAAGTCCATTTATCTATGTTTGCTTTTGTTGTCCATCCTTCTGGTGTCATATATAAGAATCTACTGCCAAATTTAAGATCATGAAAATTATCCTCATACTTTTTTCTTGGAAATTAATAGTGAAATAGAAGTGAAGAGTGTCAGCTGAGTCGAGCACCCAGTGGAGGGAGCAGGCATCAATCCCAGCTCCTCGTTGGCTTGCCTCTCTTGTGTTGGAGCTGCTGCCCATAAGCTGAAGCAAGAGCAGTCAGTAATGCCAGGTCCACGGTGGAATCTACATCCCACAAGTGGGTTGTGGAAGGAAAAAGAGTACCTAGTTTGGGGCTGCACTTGCCTGGAATTAAGCTCCAGTGTAGGTAAAGGTAGGAGGAGAAATGCTGGCATCCTACCCCTCTCAAGAAGACAGACCTCTAACTGGAAGTTGGGGTGAGAGGGAGCCCTGAGTACTGAGTTATGCTTGTCTTGCTGAGCTGGAACTAGGAGTGAGTGAGTAGGTCTTATCTCAGGTACCACAGATTGTCACTTTTCTTACCAACTTTAGTCAATTTTCTTGATTAAGTTTCATTTGCTATGTGCCCTTAAAACCATTTCCAGAGACTTCTACCAGTTTCTCTGGGGAGTAAGTCCATAGAGCTCCTCATACTATCATACCAAAAGGGAAACTATAGGGCTTCTCCTTGGCATAATGAAAATGTTCTAAGATTAGACACGGTGTTGGCCGTTTAACTCTAAATATACCCAGTCACTCGATTTTATGCTATAAACAGGTGAACATTATGGCTCAAACATAATATTTAGTAGACAAAGTCTACAAACAAAGCAACTTCTATTAACACGGAGAAAGATTTAAAGGATAATATGTTTAAAGAATTGAAAGCAGATATGGTCTTGAGTAAACAAACTCAACAACAAAATAGAAACAAGAAAACCGAAGAGAAATTCTAAAACTGAAAAGTGCTAAATTTTTTGAATGAGACTGTAGATACAAGAGTAATGAACTTGAGACTAATAAATAGTAATTTTACAAACTGACTAGCAGAGATAACAAAGGTTAGAGAAGCAGAGTAGAAGCTCAGGGATGTGAGATAATATCAAATAGTCTAAAACACCATTGGGAGCACATATAATTATAGTGCTAAAGAAGATGAGAATGAAGCAGAAATGCCCTTCAAAAATAATATGTGAATCTTTCACAAATAAGATGAAAAATACTGAGTTACAGAAACAAGAAGCTCTATAAATCTTTATCAAGCTACATAGGGAAAAAACCACACCATGCACATCAGAGGATAAATACTGAAAACCAAAAGCGAAGTGCTAATCTTGAAAGCAACTGCAGGGGGTAAAAAACATACCAGAAACATATATAAGGCAAAAAGAATAGCTTTGAAAGAAAGCTTTATAAAACAAAGAAATACAAAGTATGACAAAGTACAAAGGATGAGGTGGATAAATGGTTTTATACTGTGTAAGCTTCTAAAATGTGTGAAATGGGAATAAAAATATGAGGTGGAAAGTAGGAAATGAAAACTATCCGATGTAGAGTGAGAAGGGTGAAATAGAAAGTGGAAAGTGTCAGGTATAAAACCAATAAACTTTGATTAAAGATGAGTATTGTTAGTCCTAGAGCAATTACTGAAAAATGAAAGCTAAGAAGTTGCCAAACATTAAGAAGATTATTAATAAGATTAATAAGCTGATATAAAAGAGGCAAGAAAAGAACAAAGGAACAAAATACAGAAAAGAAGAATATAAAACATTCAAGCACATAAAACAAGATTATATAGTCAATTATTTCAATAATAACATTAAACATAAGTGAACTAAATAATCAAAAGGGAGAGATAAGTCTTAGTTGGAAAGAAGCACCTATATATACCTTTATCAAGAGATTTACTTTAGAAAGACACAAATAGTTTCAAAATAAAAACATGGAAAAAGATACACTATGTAAAAAGTATAACAAAGCTGTCTTGGCTACATTAATATTAGACAAAAGAGACTTCAAGACAAAGTATTACATAAAGGGGTGTAAAAGGGGCAGTGTATCAGAAAGATAACAAAACTCTATACGTATATAATAACATAGCTTCAAAATTTAAAAAAACTACAGTATAGGAATACAAGAAAAAATGGAAAAATCCTCAAAATCTGAAAATGTGAACATCCCTGTTTCCACCTTCTAGAGGCTGCCTGTATCTCTTGGCCCCTTTCTATCTTCAAAGCCAGTAATCACATCACTTCCATCTCTGCTTTCCACCTCATATCTTTCTCTGATTCCAATTTTCTGCCTTATTCTTTCACATTTAAGAGAGCCTTGTGATTATACTGGGCCTACCAGGATTCATATTTTATATCAATCCAATTAGCAATTTAATTTTCCCTTGCTGTGGAGCATAATGTTCACAAATTTCAGGGATTATGATATGGGCATTTGGGGGCTGGGGAACAGAGGGCTCAGAGAGGCCTGCAGGGAATTGTTCTGCCTATCACAATTAGTTTCACTAACTCTTGACTTTCTAGACTCACTTAAATAGAAATTCATGAAAACCAAGGCAGTATACTTTCTCCCAGGTAGATTCTATTTGCTAATCTAATATTAACCAGTGTCATAGTATGTCCCTGAAAACTTCAAACCCATATAATCTGATTTAAATATCACTTTTTATTTAAACTGCCAGTCTTCCTTCTTTAGAGTCCTGCTTATTAGAGAATACATAGGAAACAGCATGATGAGAAACTCTTAATGAATTTCACATAGGCTATGAATATTAACACATTCTATCTTTGTGGTTCCTATTCTATTCTGAGAAAGTATTTTAAAATGTGGAAGAGAAATATATGCATTTTGGGCACAACAATCTGCTACTACTCACAGCAGATTATTTTACTATAAGTAGACTCATTTTCGCATCCTCATTTTCTTTCATAGTTTATTTTCCCCATTGTCTCATTTTGTCTTTATCAACCTCTGCCTTTTTCTCTATAAGTGATACAAAAAATATACCACTATTGGCAATGATCTAGAAAGTAACTGCAGTTTTAATATCCAGTCCTGTTTTCACAGATTACTTGGTTTCAGAGTCAAAAAATAGTTGAACAAGAAATTGCTATAAAGTAATTTCTTTTTAACTGAAACTAGACAATTTTTCCCCAACAGTACTGAGAATACTTAGCTAACAGGTTATTAGTTATAACAAGGGTGATTATGGAGCGTTTCATTCCATCAAACAACAGAGACAGAAAGATGGAGCTGTTTGTCCAAGGTTATTGATGAAAGCTCAGATATACCTTGTTCCCAAATTCTTTTACTTTCTTTTTCATTCTTTGTCTTTCTAGGTTGAATATAAAATAGCTTTCTTCTAGTCTGAACAAGCATTTCTCTTAAATATCTATGGCTCTTTTTAGTGATGTGTATTTCTTTATGAAAATGTTCTGGGGAAACTGATGATTTGCCAGTTTATCACATAACACTTCTTAAACTACTGCTGTCTTGGTAGATGGAGCCATAGTAAAGCACAATTTTCTCTAATGTCAGCTCAAATTTTCCTCTTAAAATAAATGAAGCCATCTTGCTTAATAAACCATTTATGTTTGTGAAACTTTCTAACTTCTGCACTCTGTTGAAAATATTTATGTAACAGCCTCTTTAAGTACAAAAATCATTCACAGATTTGCATAAAAACCAAAGTAAAATTATAAATGAATTAGCTTTTTCATGAAAATAGTGATTTGTTCAAATTTTACCTGGATTTCAGTGAGCAAATATATATATATATAGACAGAGAGACTTCTATCACAGTCTTAAATTTTTAAAACAGGATTGACAAACTCACTAGATATTTAAATTCCTCCATTAAACTGATTATTACTCAGGATTTATCATGTTGAGTTTTTGTGCTAACTGTTGGGAATACCTAGATGAACAAGTTTTAGCTAGAATAAGAGTTCAGCTCAGGGACTTCTCAGGGGGTAAAGAATCCATCTGCCAATGCAGGGGTCAAAGCTTCAATTCCTGGTTCAGGAAGATCCCACATGTTGTGGAGCAACTAAGCCCGTGAGCCATAACTACTGAGTCTATGCTCTGAAGCCCAGGAGATGCAACTACTGAAGCCCCAGGCTCTAGAAACTGTACTCTACAACAAGAGAAGTCACCGCAAAGAGAAACACACATCACAACTACAGAAGGGCCCACAAAGCAACAAAAACATGCACAGCCAAAAATAAAATATAAATAAATAAAATTATTTTTAAAACTCAAGAAAACATAAAATACTTTGGAAAAAAAAACAAAAACAAAAAACACGGTTCAGAGAAGCAAGCCTCAGTGTAGCCTGGAAATTCAGGTCTCTTCTGCACTCAAGGGTAGTAGTCATCCCTCAATATCCTGAGGGCAATGGTTCCACAATCCCCACAGAAACTAAAACCCAAGGATGCTCAAGTCCTTTATATAAGATGGTACAGTACTTGCATATGAACTACACACATCCTCTGGTATACTTCAAATCTTTTAATGAAGTGTAAATGCTATTTAAATAGCTGTAAACACTGTGTAATACTATGTCAATAGTTGTAAATACAGCATAAATGCTATGTAAATAGTTGCCACACACAGCAAATTCAAGTTTTGTTTCTTGGAATTTTTTCTAATATTTTCAACTCAAGGTTGGTTGAATCCAAGGATGTGGAACCTGCAGGTATAGAGAACCAATTGTAATATTCATGTACCTAATTAAAATTCTCCCTAAGACACTTTCCCCCAAACTAGGTGTCTCCTCCAGTGTGTTCTAGCCCAGAAAATGACACTAATACTCACTCGCCTGCTTAAGCCAGAAACCTGGGGAAACATCTCTGACTCCTCCCTCCCAACTTCTAGCTATCACCTCCAAATTCTGTCTTCTAAGTAGTCTCTTCGTCCATTGCCAGTACCATAGGCTGAGCCACTGTCTTTCCTCGACTGAACTTCAAAGCAGCCTTCAAACTGGTCTCTCTGTAGCCCCCTTCCATCCTTCACACACTCCATTTGTTGTTCTCATCTGCCTTCCTAGCTGGGTTAGAAGGTTCATGAGGACCAGGTAGGTTTATATGTCACTGTAACACCAACTATTTGCATGACAGCTGGTGCAGAGTGGTGTCAATTAAATACATGTAAATGAATAAGTGGAAACCTTCTTCTATTAAAAGCAAACACACAAAATGCCATAGGGGAGTCCTCCAAAGAAAAGGCTGTGAACAAGACCTTTGGGAGCCCAGCAGCACAATGTGTTCCATGAACCACAAGCAGGTCAGCCAGATTAAATTTTAATATGCAAAAAGTACCCTACAGAGGTTAGTAGGATGAAGTCACAAACTTTAAACACAGGCATTTAGCTGAAGGATTTTAAGTAGGGAAGCAATAGCATGGATTGTTTTGCATTTCAGATAAATAATGACAGCAACAGAGGAAAGATTGGTCTAAAAGTATGTTAGTTAAGATGCTTTTAATTGCAAATAAATGCTGCTTGAGTAAGCTTAAGTAAAAAAGGGACTTATCAGGATATTGGATTTTCTCATGGGAGTTGAGAAAAGCAAGGTGGTTGGGTTTTCTCTGGGCCTACTCTGCACATTAGCTTTAAGGACATCACTTGACCAACATCCATTTCATCTGGTCATTTATCAGGGAAAGATACTGACAATACACTTCAACAGTATTAAGAGAATCCAAATGAAAACTTTCTTACAAATGAAATAAATTTGAGGAAGTTCATTTCTACTGGAATACTATAATGGGAGAGTTTTCAGCAACCTGTCACAGCATAAAATGTTAAAAATTCTCTTTAGTCAAGTGCATAAGATCTAAAAATTCACTAAAAGAAGAAAATGTGGCAGCAAAAGAACTAAAGATGGACTTTAACTCACAATTTTGCCTAGAACCAGCTCTGTTTAGGGAAAAACTTACATTTCTTCTTAAGCCAGTGTTAAGATAAAGAGGCAGGAGATTTCTTCAAATTGGCTTTTTAACTGGTTGTAATATTATATCAATGTCATGCATACAACAATTTATTTCAAAGCTTGTATATTTTATTCTATTCTTTATGGCAAAAAATTCCTCTGAAATTCTACTGCTGAAATATTTAGTAAATAATTCTGTAAAAATAAATTTTTATTATGATTTTGAGTTGCTGCAACAGTGGCAGAAGATTTCACTTGGTCTTTTTTATCCTCCTCCAACCCTCAATTAATAGAGTAGTCATTGCAACTTGAAATATCTCATTGAAGCCAATTATTTCTTCCCAGTAGAATCACTATAAGCCATCAACATTTAAAAGAATTAAGGAGAGTTATATAAATAAGACTGAGAAAAGTTTCATGTCTTTTTCTATTAGCACATGAGTGCCAATTTTCAGTTGGAAAAATAAACTTAGACAAGAGAATGCATTTGGCAGCTTGTGTAGAGATTTCTCAAGAGGACACCTAAATGAGGTGTTGCAACTCTTGCTCCATGTAGTTTACCATTAGACAAAAGTGGTAGATGTTATTGCAAAAGCAGAGATAAAGTTATAATTTTTTTTAAATGAAAGAACAGGCTGATCTTATATTGTAACAAAATAAATGGGAAACATTTAAATAAATAATGGGAATAAAATAAATAGCAAAATAAACGGGGAACAACCTAATGTACCTTTGAGTGAACTAATTAGAAGATGAAATACTGTTAAATAAAAAATGCTATAAAAGTAGATATGTGTACTATCTTTTTTAAAATAATTTTTTTTATTTATTTACTGGCTATGCTGGATCTTCAATTCTGCTCAGTCTTTTCTCTAGTTGCAGAGAGCATGGGGTACTCTCTAGTGGTGCTTGGGTTTCTCATTGCAGTGGCTTCTCTTGTTGCAGAGCACAGGTTCAATAAATGTGGCGCATGGGCTTAATTGTTTTGCTCCATGTGGGATCTTCCCAATCCAGGGATCAAACCCCTGTCTCCTATATTGGCAGGCAGATTCTTTACCACTGAGCCAGCGACGTTTGACATGGGTGTTAAAAAGGGAAACTATAATATGTTAATAGTCATTCTGAGTTCTAGGATTCTTAGTAATTTTTTTTTTTTTTTTAATATTTACTTACTTTGGCTGCACCAGTTCTCAGCATGTGGAACATAGTTCCTTGACCAGGGATTGAACCCAAACTTCCTGCACTGGGAGCTCAGGGTTCTAGTCACTGGACTAGAAAGGAAGTCCCTCTTAATTATTATTAAGTGCTTTGGTACTTGTTTATTTTCTGTTTCCAAATAATCTATAGTAAGACAAAAACATACTCGTAAATTAACTTGCAAAATAAACTAAGACTTTGTTGTTGTTTAGTCACTAGTTGTATCTGACTCTTTGCAATCCCATAGACTGCAACACGCCAGGCTTCCCTGTCTCCTGGATTTTGCTCACCTTCAAGGCCATTGAGTCAGTGATGCTATCCAACCATCTGATCCTCTGTCGACCCCTTCTCCTCCTGCCCTCAATCTTCCCCAAGATCAGGATTTTATCCAGTGAGCCAGCTCTTCGCATCAGGTGGTCAAAGTATTGGAACTTCAGCTTCAGTATCAGTCCTTCCAATGAATATTCAGGACTGATTTCTTTCAGGATAGACTGGTTTGATCTCCTTGTGTCCAAGGGACTCTCAAGAATTTTCTCCATCACCACAATTTTAAAGCATCAGTTCTTCAGTGCTCAGCCTTTTTTGTGATTCAACTCTCACATCCATACATAACTATGGTCATATCCATACGTAACTAGTCAAACCATAGCTTTGACTATTTGGACTTTTGTTGGCAAAGGGCTATCTCTGCTTTTTAATATGCTGTCTAGGTTTGTAATAGTTTTCCTTCCAAAGACCAAGTGTCTTTTAATTTCATGGCTGCAATTACCATCTGCAGTGATTTTGAAGCCCAAGAAAGTAAAATCTGTCACTGTTTTCACTTTTTTCCCTTCTATTTGCCATAAAGTCATGGGACTGGATGCCATGAAATAAAGAGCTTAGCCAAGGGAAAAGTTTGGAAGACTTGTGGTAGGCAGGCAGTTGATCTTTGAAAAGCATATAATTGGTCATTGACCAGTAAGACAATCTTCCCATCTGGCCTCTAGAAATATGTAATGAGTATCTTTCAGTCTCCTCTAGAAGGTGGATTTCCATTGGCTTTATTGAGATAGCTCTGCTTTAATCTTGCTTAGTTATATTTTCCATTTTCTGAACTTTCTGGACTCCCTTTTCTGAACTTAACACTCCACAATTTTCAATATAGATGGAGAAGTTGACTTAAAATGTAACTAGTTATGCAGTTTGAGATTTTCATGAAATATACCCATGTAGTTCATCCTTAGTTACTAAGTTGGTATCAAAATTCTCTACCACTTATCTGTGATGGTCCTAAATCCAGGATATAGGTTGGCTTTAAGATTTTTCTACTGAGTTGCAGACCACATTAGTTTCATCAACCTACTCAGTTATTATAAATTTAGAGAGCCAGTGAAGAGAATAGCTAGAATAATAGAAGTGGTTAACATTAATGCATGCTACTATGTGTTTGTTGTCATGGTTAATCCTGCACATCATCTTATTACACACACAACACTCTTGTAACAAAAGTGCTAAGAGTTATCACTAACATAGGTGAGAGGTAAGGCTTAGTGAGACAAAATGATTTCCCAAGGTTGTACAGCCAATGTGAGCTAAGTAGGGATTTGATGCCAGAGCTGGTGTACCCAAACCTTATGTGACCTCATTTCCTGAAAAGAGGACTACTGCAAGAACCAAATGCTGACCTGATTCCAATGATCAAATGAACAGTAATTACCTGTGCCTCTCTGGGCTAGTCACAGAACTGGAAGTTTAGTTCTGTTATCTGCAAAATGAAGATAGTGGATTCTGCATTCTACAAGGCCAATTATGAACTCTCAAGTTATGTTATCCTAAAATATGCTAGTTGTATAGTATTAGTAACAAGAACTTTAAATTAGCTCTAAGGAATCCAAGCTTGGCCACTAAGTTTTGTGATTTGGGGCAAACCATTTAACCTTCTCAGTTATTATCTACCTCACTTCAAGGGTTATTTCAATATGTATCTCAGTGCTTTCAAAAAATGTGTAATATAGCACATAAATATAAAGTGCCATCCTATCATCCTCAATAAAATTTGTAGCATTAAGATTACGGATTTGAGCAATTGTGATAAATTGGGTTCTCACTTTTTCCCCTTATTACTTAAACATCTAGTCAGCACTATTTTAAGATACTCTTTACTTGAAGTAGGTTTAAACAAAGAGAGACCTCAAGTTTCCATTTGTACACATAAGAAGAGTAGGGAATGTTCAAAGACAACACATAAAGAGGGAGGGAAAATGTGCCCATAAATACACTAGATAAGCTTCAGTGAAAAGCAGCAATGGCGGGGGTGGTGTGGGGTAACTATATATATCCTGATTCTTTTGCAGTTTGACAAAGTTAATGATTGACGTCTCCTAGATTTTCCACTACATTTTCTCCAGCTTGTCTATTTGCTTTGATTGATGATACTTTACCTCTTGTGGCCCAAGGATGACTACCCTTGCTTCTGTGTAGAGATTAATAATTGATTAGTGCATAGCCCGGAATCTTAGTAAAAGGGAATTGGTTACTTTGGGCTGCCATTTTTTGTCAACGGGGTAACCTACAGGAGAAGGAGGCGATCCAGGAGTGGTGGCACAAAAATGAAGAGGATCCTGGTTTTCCTCCTTGCTGTAGCCTTTGTGCATGCTCTAGAGAGAGGTAAGATTTCCAGTGCCGTGACGATTTGCAAGAATTCTCACTAGTCTAATTTTGTTACCATTTAAAAGAGGGAGAGAGGGAAGAGCGAAAGTGGGTTAAGCTTAAACTCAGATGTGACATATAGTTTTCTAATAGGAGAGCCAAGAAGAATCTCATGAAAGAAAGAAAAGCTATATGATTTGTCATTTATCTTTCCCCGCTTTCTTAATAACCAAGATCTAAGAAAATGGTTCAAAATTAGAATTTTTTATTTGTTAAAAGAGAATGCAGAGGGAGGCTGTGATCCATCACTAAGCTTTGTCTCTCACTGCCATTGAGAGCACAAAATACCATATCAATGATGCATGAAGTCAACCGAGTTTTTTTTTTTAACTTCTTCAAGGAATCCTCTATTATGTAATATTTGAAGCCACATTATAGTTTCTAAAATATCTCACATAAAAGAACTTAACAGCTATGAAATATGACTATTAAGATCTTTGAGCTATATTTCTCATTAAGTTCATTTATCAACTAATGTCTTCATCTTTGAGCAATATACAACTTTGTGGCAAGTTCCCAAGCTGCAAAATTTGTAATCTGTCTCAGTTTACTTTCTGGGTGATTCTTTAATGCTTATAAAAGGAACCTGCATTCATCCCGCTTTGAAAAGTTAAAATTTTCATGTAGTGCTGCCAGTTAATAGCTTTACCCAAGTCATATGTTAGAATTCATATGAACAACATTTAACCAGTGGAATAAAATGTGTGCACCCCAGGAATCAGTTATTAACTGTGACAAGAATAACATTACTCCTGCCTTTATTGTTTTTTTACATTCACTTTTTTAGAAAAAAATCTTCGTCATTCAAATTATTTTTAAAGTTTGTCTTATTCATGTATGTGACAAAACCTCTGAATAGCCCAGGTCCCAAGAAACCCTGAAAGCCTATTCCTTTTCCCAGGGTTTCCCTGGGGCAGATCTGAGCCTGGAAAGTCCTCCTGAACTAGTTCCAGATCTGGATCTTCACAATACAGAAAGTCCAGTAATGGTTAAGTCCTGGGACTACATGTGAATGCCAGAATGTGCCATTTTGTTCTACTGACTCAGTAAGGATCCACTGGATTGACTTCAAACAGTTACAGTGCTTTGGAGAATACCAGTATTCTGCAACCTCTATGTCAACATCTTTTAAAATTCTCTCAGCCCGTGATATAATGGATGCTAAAAACTTCAAGCCAGCTCCCTTGAACTGAACTTCACGATGAATTTGGTTAACTATGTGCCATAGCTCAGATGATGGCACCTTAGACATAAAATACAATTATCTACCTAATAAATGTCCAATATTTGGTGACTGTAGTCCTGAGCCATCAGTCCTGGGTTCTATAACACCTGAGCACAACCCAAATACCAAGTTGATGATTTACCTGAAAGCTAGGTGTGCTCACTACTGGCAGAAAGTGTACACATTAAAGGAATTGAGAGGAATTTTAGATGCTGGAGGATTGGTTAGGGTTGCAGTTCTCTCTGTCTAGTTCTTGAGAGTTGACCGCTCACCCACATCATTTATCTAGAACCCCTTTTCCAAGGTGTATGTCCCTCATTTCAGAAAGAAGTTTCTATATCCAAATATATTTAAGAAATAAGCCATACATTAGTCCTTCTTGGCTGGTTTATGATAAATGTTTTTGATTTCTCAGAACTCATAGGACAACAAAACAAGAAGATTTAACACAGAGTTTCCCAGACATATCGGCTGTTTCCTAAAATGCCTATATCCTATAGAAATAGTCTCTGGAAAACATCAGCTCCAGAATGTATACAATATGAACATTAGCTCCAGTCAGGCCCATCCTCGAATATCAAATGGCATTGGGGATTCAGCTCATAAGCCCTTGTATACATCTTGTGAGAGAAGGGCTTACCGAATATGCTAAATCTAAATGATATAATATGCACTTTAGCTACCCTGTGAGTGACAAGAAAATTATGTCCACCAATTGCCTCCACTTGGCTTCTGTATTCAAAACTGGATAAAGCACTAATCCAAATTGTATCTTTCCCCCTTCCAAGAAACAAGCAAGAAGGCTACTGACACAGCCTCACAATCACCACAGAAATAATGCTACAAGAAACAAACCACTGCTGTTTATAGGAGATGTCGGCAAGAACATTTTCCTTTTGCTTTAAACATTTCATTCTCATCATAATTTAATTAAACATGATATCAAACAGCAAGAACAAAGTAAATTTCCCTCGGGTTGCTGGGTAAGCTGTATTTTCCTTTCTCCCAGTTACCTGTAACAGTCCTAAGACAATATGGTTTAACCCAGTCTTCCTATCAACCACCGAATCATTCTGTTTCTCTTTTCTACAAATTGACCACCACTTGTGAAAAACAAATCTGTCCTAAGTTTGATTCAGGAACTTAGCTATACAGAATGCTAAAGAGAAGCAATTTAGAGCAAGTAGATATTCTAATTTCCCAGATATGTCTATATTTTATCTCTGCAAAGCAAACATAATGGTGACTGAGGAGGTGACACGGGATTTGAGATCTACATGATGAAAAGAAGACAGCTATGTAAATATCCAGAAGTATGTTTCAAGCAGAAGGAAGCCAGGTGCAAATGTCCTAGACTAGGAACAAATAGGACCTGATCTAAGTTCACAAAGCAGCCCAAGTAAAAGCTTAAAAAGGCTTAGATGATAAGGGAAAGGAGGAAGAACTGAAGTCAGAGAAGTATCTAAACTCGATCATCAAGAGCAATGTCAACCTCCTTGGACATCAATACCAAAGTTATGCTTCATTGTTGTCAAGTGAAATGCCAGGTATGAACTCACCATCACAGGTGGGCTATGGGGGTGTGTACACACACTTTAAAAGGTCACAAGGTTGATCTCTATAGGAAGAAGTTGAAATCATTAAAAAGGAACTGCGTGGCCTCCCTCTAGTATCTGTAGTCACTTCGCATGGATCCGCCCCTGTCTGCTCCAAGTTCACATATAGAGAAGGCTTCCCTGACCAGCCTACCTACCAAGAGCACCCACTACATTTTTCTCTATCCCCTTACCCCATCTCAGTCTCAGTTTCCTTTCGTTTTTAGCACTCATCATCTTATCACCAGCTGTTCATTTGTTTTTTTGTAATGAAAGTAAGATGTAGGATGTAAAACTCCATGAAATCAAGGACTTTTTGTTCCCGGCTGGAATTCTCATTTTAGAACACTACTTGCCATACAGTACAGTTAGGAGACTTTTTTGGGTGTAAAATCACAAAATTAAGGTTATTAGAGTTCCTACTTCATAAGACAGCTTTGAGTATTTAAGGAAAATTAAGGGGCTTTCCTGGTGGCTCAGTGGTAAAGAATCCACCTGCCAATGCAGGATATGTAGGCTTAATCCTCGGGCCAGGAAGATCCCCTGGAGAAGGAAATGGCAACCCAATCTAGTATTCTTGCCTGGAGAATTCTATGGACAAAGGAGCCTGCGGGCTGCAGTCCATGGGATAGTGAAAGAATCAGACATGATTTAGAGACTAAACAGCAACAACAAGAAATGTCAACTAGGACACATTACAGATACCCTGGAAGGAGTAAATTTTAAGTCTTTTGTTATTTTCATTATAAAGCACTGACACTAGATTTTATGCACTGAATAAAATAGCTAATAATTTACAATGTGTCAGCTTAAATCTTTTAGATACATTTGCTTCATCCTTACACCATGATGAGCTCAGTACTATTATACCCATTTTATAAATGGAGAAATTGAGGAAAAGAGGGGGTAAGTAACTTATCCAAAGTAACTGAGCTAGTAATTGGTGAAATCAGAATTTTACATCAATTCAGTGGTTTTACAAAGGCAATGCTCACAATCATTGCTTCACTGCCTCTCATGAGACATGTAGCTGAAACAGTCTTTAACTAATCTGAGGACAGGTATAAGAGAGAACCAGTCATTAACACTGATTTAGGGGGAAGTAAGTGAAATTCATTCTGTCCACCAAGGTCATCCACAACTGATCCAAACCTCAGTTCATCCCTATTCCATGAAACCGGCTCTGCCTTCTAAACTTCCCTATTTTTAGGGCACTATCACCTCTAAGCCATCTACATTCAGTCTTGCAGAGCATTGTTGGATTTTATTGTATCCATTTGTTAATCTATATTCAGTCACTTTCATATTCTATAAATTTTAGCCCTGAAATACATCAGCCTTGCACAGAGCCTCCTCAGTGTTCCCTTTTGTCTGCATAGATCTAGTTCTCAACACCTGGGAACACTCCCTCTTTTATCTGCATGCTAAGTTGCTTCCCAGTCATGTCCAACTCTTTGTGACTCTATGGACTGTAGCCCACCAGGTTACTCTATCCATGGGCTTCTCCAGGCAAGAATACTGGAGTGGGTTGCCATGCCCTCCTCCAGGGGATCCTCCTGACCCAGGGCCCAAACCTGCACCTCTTATGTCTCCTGTATTGGCAGGCAGGTTCTTTACAACTACAGTTCCATTTCCTTATATTCTCCTTGTACAGGTTCTTGCTCCCCTTTACCCAGCTATTGTAGTGGCTTCCCTAACCAAAACCCTACCTCCCATTACTTCCCCAAACAATCCAAACTAAAAAACAAAGCAAAATTTGACATAATGTGGTAAGTAGAATTCAAAACTGAATTATATGCAAAGTAGAATCACTATTGAGAGGCTACTGAAATGATACTGATGGAATGGACATAAATTTGAGCAAACTCCAGGAGATAGTTGAGGACAGAGGAGCCTGGAGTGTCAGAGTCCCTGGGGTCACAAAGAATTGGAGACAACTTAGCGACTGAAAAACAACAATGAAATATAGGGGTGAACATGCATAGCTGGCTAGAGGGATTCTAGGAATCAGACTGTCTTATACAAATCCACACCAATTCTGGTCTCTGTTTGGAGTCACTTGATGGCGGGTAAAATCTCAGGTTTAAATATTAACATGTATGGTAGGCAGATAGAGAGTCCTCCAAAAATGTCAACATCAGTATGCCTGGAACCTGCAAATATGCTAGCTTACATCACAAAGGGGAATTAAGGTTGCAGGTAGAATAAAGGTTGCCAATCAGCTCTTCTTAAAGTAAAAAAAGACAGAAAGTATTATCTGAGTGGGGCCAATGCAATCACAAGAGAGAAACAAGAAAATCAGTCAGAGGAAGATAGTGCTAAGGAAAAAAGGCACAGAGAGGTACAAAGTTGCCAGTTTTGAAAATGGAGGAAGGGGCTCTTGAGTCCAGAAGCATAGGTGTCTAGAGGCTGGAGCAGGCAAGGAAATGGATTCTCCCCTAGAGCCTCCAAAGCAAAGAGAATTCTTAAAGCAGTAGGAATACCAGGCCATCTGACCTGCCTCCTGGGAAATCTGTATGCAGGTCAAGAAGTGACAGTTTGAACTGGACATCGAACAACAGACTGGTTCCAAACTGGGAAAGGAATATGTCAAGTCTGTATATTGTCACACTGCTTATTTAACTTATATGCAGAGTACATTATGCAAAATGCTGGGCTGGATGAAACACAAGCTGGAATCAAGATTGCCAGGAGAAATATCAATAACCTCAGATATGCAGATGACACCACCCTTATGGCAGAAAGTGAAGAAGAACTAAAGAGCCTCTTGATGGAAGTGAAAGAGGAGAGGGAAAAAGTTGGGTTATAACTCAACATTCAGAAAACTAAGATCATGGCATCCAGTCCCATCACTTCATGGCAAATAGATGGGGAAACAATGAAAACAGTGAGAGACTTTATTTTGGGGGGCTCCAAAATCACTTGCAGATGGTGACTGCAGACATTAAATTAAAAGACGCTTGCTCCTTGGAAGAAAATTTATGACCAACATAGACAGCATATTAAAAAGCAGAGACATTACTTTGCTAACAAAGGTCCACCTAGTCAAAGATGGTTTTTTCAGTAGTCATGTATGGATGTGAGAATTGGACTATAAAGAAAGCTGAGCACCAAAGAATTGATGCTTTTGAACTGTGGTGTTGGAGAAGACTCTTGAGAGTCCCTTGGACTGCAAGGAGATCCAACCAGTCCATCCTAAAGGAAATCAGTCCTGAATATTCATTGGAAGGACTGATGCTGAAACTACAATATTTTGGCCACCAAAGAATGGATGTGAAGAACTGACTCATTGGAAAAGACCCTGATTCTGGGAAGGATTGAAGGAGCAGAAGGGGACAACAGAGGATGAGATGGTTGGATGGCATTACCGACTCAATGGACATGAGTTTGACCAAGCTCTGGGAGTTGGTGTTGGACAGGGAAGCCTGGCATGCTGCAGTCCATGGGGTCACAAAGAGTCAGATACAACTGAGCAACTGAACTGAACTAGAGCCTCCAGAAGAACAGAGCCCTGCTGACACCTTGATTTTAGCCCGTGAGATCTGTGTCAGACTACCCAACAGAAATATTAGGCAGTAAGTGTGTGGTGAGTGAGTGAAGAGTGAGTGAAGTCGCTCAGTTGTGTCTGACTCTCTGCGACCCCATGGACTATAGCTTACCATGCTCCTCCATCCATGGGATTTTCCAGGCAAGAGTACTGGAGTGGGTTGCCATTTCCTTCTCCAGAGGATCTTCCCGACCCAGGGATCAAACCCGGGTCTCCAGCATTGTAGGCAGACGCTTTACCGTCTGAGCCACCAGGGAAACCCTATTATGTGGTAATTTATTACTATAGCAATAGAAATATAATACTGTAGGTTTCCGGGCCCTGTGACAGGCTGGGACTTCCCAAAGGAAAAGAGTCAATGAGTGAAAGCGTTTCACTTTTGATAGATTACAGTTTTATTGACCAGATCCAGGGGGAGTTGGCCAGGAGGTAACTGGGGTACATGTTAACTCAATTCCCTGATTCCTAGGAGTTTGGTTTTTACCTTTTCTACCATTTTCCTTGGACCAGAAAGTAATTTAGCCTGCCACCGGAGAGAAGGACTGCAGCAAGTTATATGGGATCCTTATCACAAGGCATAAAAATTGCATCTTGTACTATGTACTGTCAGTGGATTTTTACCTTGAGAAGAACTGCTAACATTCATTGAGTTTTAACCACATTTTGTTGTTGTTCAGTTGCTCAGTTACATCCGACTCTTTGCGACCCATGGACTGCAGCATGCCAGGCTTCCCTTGTCCTTCATTATCTCCTGGAGTTTGTTCTAATTCATGTTCATTGAGTCGGTGATGCCATCCAACTATCTCATCCTCTGTTGCCCCCTTTTCCTCCTGCCTTCAATCTTTCCCAGCATCAGGATCTTTTCCAATGAGTTGGCTCTTCGCATTAGGTGGCCAAAGTATTGTAGCTTCAGCATCAGTCCTTCCAATGAACATTCAGGGTTGATTTCCTTTAGGATTGACTGGTTTGATCCCCTTACAGTCCACATTAGGCAGGAGATATGCTATATAGTTTTACATAGATTAACGTATTTCATAGAACAGCCTTAATAACAAGGTATTATTTCACTTAGATCCTAAGATTACTCTTCCTTGAATACAACTCTGAGTTCATGCCTCTACATGAATGCATTTCAATAGATACCCATTATCTTAAAAAAAAAAAAAAAAAAAACAAGTAAAACTTTGGTGACCACTTTTTCTAGTATTTAAGTTCCTCACTTCAGTTTTATTGGATTACTCGTTCTCTAGCTATGACTGATTTTCTAACTTTAGATATTTTTTTCATGTTGTTCTCTCTACTCAAAATTCCTCCCCCAGTTCATTTATCCCTGTTAACATCCTGCCCATCATTTGTGGTCCACTTCAAGTGATAGCTCCTTCCACAAGTCTTTCTAAAGGCTCCCTTCCATTCTAGGAGTTCAAGTCTTCTATGGCGATGATCACCATTGCTGCTATTGGTGCTGTGGTCTTATTCTTATCTCTTCCATCAGACCTCAGTTCCTTAACTATTGGTGGCTTTCAAATTTCTTATATGGTGCTTTATCATGTTATTTATTCTTACGCTGTTTTAAAAACCAAGACCTGTAATGCATTCTAAGTTTCCAAGTCAGGATACCAAAGACAACACTCTCACACATGCCAAAGGTGGAAGAAGGAAACTTGCTCCCTTATCTTCACCTCTGCAAAAGCATTTGTAGATGACAAGGTGCTCAATTTGGGCAGTGAAGGAGAGGTGAAACAAGACGCATGGAGGAAGAATGCCTCCTTTGGGACTTTGGTGAGTGTAGCATCTATCTGGGCTACCAACCATGTTGAACCCAAAGACATCACATTTGAGTGAGTCTATGAGGCTATCCTCTACTGCAATTGTAGTATCTGGGCAACTGACCCATTGCTCTGCTATCTTCTACTGTTTGTGAATTTTCAACATCTGAAATGTTCCACTGATGGCATCCTAAGAGGTACAGTTAATTTCTTTTAGATTAGTCTATAGAAGTCAGGCAGAACTCTAGGTTCAATATTAAAAAGAACTGAATTTCAGCCCATTGACTTAAACTCAAAACCACATACTTGCCTGCAAACATCAGTATGAAACCAAATCAATAGTTTAGGTAATAATGATTTAAAATATCAATGGAAATGAACCCCCCCAAGAAAACTGAAAAAAAAAAAAGTACTAATTTGATTACCACTTCTTCATTGACAGTGTTTCTTGTGACATCTAAGTATTTTTGTGATTTTTTTTTTTTTAGTTTCAATAATCAGGGCAACTTCCAACAATGTTTAATTTCTCAACTAAAACCACTACTCTGAATATCTAGCCCAACTCGTCCAAATGAATAGTACAAACCATATTCTTTAAGTCTAAAGAAATAAAATAAAAGCATGAGTATATTGACCTTTTCTGACATAGATGAGTCTGTCAGTGCAGAATGGAAATAAAAATGTCAAAGGAACAAAACTGCAAAAATGTAAAAGCCCAACAGTTCTGAAAGCCCATGATTCTCCAGAACATAACAAGAAAATAGCAACTTAAGACAGTTCCTAGCATCCTGCTTGTTGTTGTTTTTTTTTTTTTTTTTAATTCAATTCAGTGTTATTTAGGCTTTAACCACAGCTCCCGCTATACAGCTTTTCTAGAGGATCAATATGGTTTTAGAGAAAGATTATAACAATAGTTAAAGCATTCAGAATAATCCTAAAGTTTGTATCACCAGAGTGAGTATCATCTTGTCTATCCCCACTAGAGTAAAAGTTCCACAAGGACAAGGTCATGTCCATTATGCTCTTTATTGTATATTCAGTACTGAACCCAATGCCTGCCACAGAGTAAGTCTTCAAGACATGTCTGTTATATGTATGAACACGTATTGTCAGCTGTGTTGAGAAAGGTGAAAGATGCATGAAGCAGTAAAGATTTCCCAAAAGTAAACCAAATGTTTTCAGAATCCCAGAATGAGGCAGAAGTTACCAGAATGTTTCACAATACAGATAGAAAAGGGGCGTGCTACTGCAAAAAGCAACTCTGTTGAGGACATTTGTAAACATTGAGTGCTGAGGACTCGGGATGTGAAAATGATTTTCCAGTGTCACCAGGATTATGCCAATATTTACCAGAGCTGCATCAAAGTCCAGACTGTCCTCTTCCTAGCCACGTGACACATGAAAGAACAGAGTATGACATTTGAAATTCATTTGATATAGGGTTTAATCATATGAATCAAAGTGAGCTCAACTGGTGAGAAAACATTATGCAGTAGTCCATGGAATAAGGAATCAATTTATAATAAATCACATTTTAAATTAACTTCAGCATTTGCTACTTTTTAGAAAATGAAAAAGTGATTAGCCTACTCACTTAGCCAGTTAAGCTCCAGATCTTCTCTTTGAATAAATGAATTTTTTTTTTTTTTTTGGTCAGAAATATTTAAAGTAATCCACCTAAAAGATACACGGTGTAACAGCTTCCTCTACGGGTAACTTTTGTAAGAGCAGTTTTATCTTATATTTCAATTCTAAATTTCTTCAGTGCCTCTTTTGGGCTTTTCCCCTTTCTTCTGTCTTGCCTAAGGCTGAATATTCCAAGCAAACATGGCTCCAAAATCATTTTCAGTCTTGTGTAGTTGATCTAGCTTCTCAGTTTTCTGTCATTCTTACTAATAATAGTTAGCATTCTAACTAAAAATACCCAGGAATTCCAATGTGCTGTCTGTACAGACACAGTTGATTTAATTAAAGCTGTTTAAACAAGAGATAATCTGTAGTGCCGTCTACTTGTATCACATTCACAGGCGCTCACATTCCCAACACACTGAGAGGCTCTACTTCCTGAGTGAAGTGAGAAATCTGGAAAGCTAGAAACAAAATAGATCCTTAACTGCTCAGAGGTGTCCCCACTTAATGCAGGCCCTCATTTTGCATCTTATTGAGCGGTCACATTAAAACAAAAGTGACCTCTGAAATTTTATACGGAGAGTTTATTAAACAAAGTTAGCCCTTTGCATTGAGGATAAATGAGTCCTTATTCCAGCTATTTTTGTGTGTGGCTTGAAACAATAAGCTTGGAAAAAAGATTGTATATAATTTCTTACTACTTCAAAAAGGGGTGATTTTGCAACTTTTAGAAGTGACCTGGAAGATCATGAGGATACGACTGTGTGCTAAATCCAGGACTCTATAATGTATGCATGCACACATACTTAGTCACTCGTTTGTGTCCGACTCTTGGTGACCCCATGGACTATAGCCCACCTGCCTCCTCTATCCATGGGATTTTTCAGGCAAGAATACTGCAGTGGATTGCCATTTCCTCCTCCAGGGGAATCTTCCCAACCCAGGGACTGTACCCGTGTCTCCTGTGTTTCCTGCATTGCAGGCCAATTATGTACCCACTAAATTATCGGGGAAGCCCCCAATACACTGCTATTTAAACTCCATTTGAATATTTCTAGGAAAAAACAAACTCGCTTCAAAAAGCTGTTCATCATTTCAGTTACTAATTAGCCACAGCTATAAAATTCTCTCACATTGAACTAAAACCTGTCAGCCATTTCTCTCCGCTCTACCCAGGAATAACAAACGTTGCTGACATCCCCATACTGCCTCTTCTGTCCTTATAGGAGGACAGCTGTATCCTAAAATCTTTCCCTCTGCGTCCTAATCTTCAGTCCCACCAGATACCATTAATGATTAACAAAATTCCTGCTTTATTTTGACCTTTTGAAACTGACAATATCCAACCTTGTAAATAAGTTAATAAATTACAGGAAATGTACTAGATATGAAGGTTTATCAGATAGTCAATAGAGTATAAAAAGCTATTGTCAATCCTAGTGTTTTGTCCTAGTTTCCAAGATAATGTTATATTTGATTATGTAATCACTTTCTTTGTGATTTTGATGAGTTAATCCATTATTACAAAATGACACTTAAGAAAGCTTTTGCCCCTCAATTCTGACTTTTCACCTTGGATATACACGTTAAACAGTTCACCTGAAAGACTTAGGGTGCAAAAGCTTCCTCTATGAGCAGTTTTCACCAAAGTCAGGCATTTTCACCATTAATTCAAACAAATCCTAAAGAGAATCTTTTTAAAAGGGAAAAAAACAATCTTATTCAGTCAGTATCCAACCACAACCACCTCCACTCCAAATCATAAAATGAGAATTTCTACATGTAAGCAATATATGATATAAAATACGCAACTAATGAGAACTGTATAGCACAGAGAACTCAATACTCTATAATGGCCTATATGGGAAAATGATCTAAAAAAGAATAAATAAAAAATAAAAATAAAAAAGAATAAATGTATGTATAACTGATTCACTTTGCTGTACACCTGAAGCTAACACATCATTGTAAATTAACTATATTCCAATTTAAAAATAAGAAGAATTTCTACCCTGTGTTATGTATATTTATTCTTCTGTGGAGTTGAGGCAAGGACATGTAGGTGGTAAAAGGCATACCAGTAGTTGCCATCATATCACCCAAGATGGATTTCCCAATATTTAAATCCAAGAGGATGAGTTATTAAACATCAAAACAATTTAGAATAGGAACTGGGCCATTTATATACTTATTTTTAAAATATAGCATCAAAATATTGGGAAATATCCTAGACTTACTTGAATGAATGATGAATCAGGGATGAACACTGACTGCCTTCCCTGTGTTCTTCCACTGTATATGTAATAGGTATGTTGAAAACATGGGTCTCACCATCAACAAAGTATTCATTCCCAACCACCACATCCACATCCCCAACCACAACAAAGTACTCATTCCCAGCTAGTGGGAACTAGCTCTTTCCAACCACTTGGAGGGACTTAAAAGTAGGGTTTTTATTTTTCTGATTACACAAATAAGGTCTTATGTTCCTTTTGAACCTCAAAATAACGACCTCATAATAGTCATGGTAATCTCTGGTTAGTTTAATCATCAAAAATTTATAAATTCAAATGTGTTCTTTTTTATGGCTGAGTAGTATTCTGACGTCTATGGGGTCGCACAGAGTCAGACACAACTGAAGTGACTTAGCAGCAGCAGCAGTATTCCATTGCATGCATGTAGCACAGCTTTATCCATTCATCTGTCAAGGGGTGGGAAAAAGGGTGGAAGGTTAGAGGGAGGTTTAAGAGGGAGGGGAACTATGTATACCTATGGCTAATTCATGTTGATATATGGCAGGAACCAAACCAATATTGTAAAGCACTTATCCTTCAATTAAAAGTAAATTTTTTAAAAATTGTAAATTCATTATAGTGGGAAGTTTGACTCCCCCAGGTCATTTGTATATCAGTCTTGCTGCCTTTAGTGGCAAAGGGAATCATATACACTCCACTGCCTGTTCTCTTCTTCTTCGTCCTACTCTCTAGGCTGCTTTTAGTTCCTCCAGGGTTAACACGAGGGAAAAAGAAGCCAGCAGGAAAGGTAAGCAGCAGCAGATCCCATTCAGTGGGCAGCTTGGTGAGGTAGCGTTCCTTTCTCTGGTTACAGATGTTCAGAGTGAACACTTTCTTTTTGTGGGTTCTTCGGAGATCTCTTTCCCCATCATCCCTGGTGATCACTCACATCATCTGGCAACTTAAGAGCTCCCTCTGGCCCTTTGATTTTCAAATTGTCTGCATCTGCACAAAGGCATCCTACTGTTTGTTGGTAGCCTATTGCTTTCTAGATAAACGTCTCCCTACTTCAAAAAAAAACAAAAACAAAAAGTGAGGTAGGATGATTCCAGGCCAGTTTTGCTCTCCTGCCCAATCAGCATCAGGTACACAGGTCACAGCAGAGTCTCCCTCTCACAGCCTAACCTTTATTGCACCAGGCACTTAACCAGCCCTTCTAAATGTACAGATTTCTCGAGGCTGAATCAGATACCTGACCATGCCACCGCATCTTCCAAGGATCACCTATCAAGTTTGAACGTGTTCTTTGAAGCCCTTCTTACGATGCTTGAAGTGAGGAGAAGCACTCTCTTACCACTCTCTCAAACCCATCACATGGACTGACAACTTTCCCCAAACCTTATTTTGCCTAATTTCCAATTTTTCCCTCAGCTTACCCAGCCTTCTGTTAGAGTCTGGAGGTGTGAATGAAGCAAGAGTGGCAACACCAGGCCTCACACCCTGCCTTGAAAGGCCTGCATGACTGTGCCTAGTGCTTCACTTTGGAATGTAGACATGCCCTCCATTTATTTACTTCTTGGTTCATTTGAGCCCTTGGATGAATCTGAAGCAAAGAAAAGAGGGAGGGATAAAAAGCTTTCTTTTAACATTATCATAAAGAAGGCTGAATGCCGAAGAATTGATGCTTTTGAACTGTGGTGTTGGAAAAGGCTCTTGAGCGTCCCTTGGACTGCAAGGAGATCCAACCAGTCCATCCTAAAAGAAATCAACCCTGAATATTCATTGGAAGGACTGATGTTGAAGCTGCAGCTTAATACTTTAGCTACCTGATGTGAAGATCTGCCTCATTAGAAAAGATCCTGATGCTGGAAAAGATTGAAGGCGAGAGGAGAAGGGGACGACAGAGGATGAGATGGTTGAATGGCATCATCGACTCAATGGACGTGGGTTTGAGCAAGCTCCAGGAGATGGTGAAGGATAGGGAGGCCTGGCGTGCTGCGGTTCATGGGGTCACAAAGAGTCAGACATGACTGAGTGACCTGACAACAAAAAAAACACTTCCAATTTACTAGTTGGCATATACATTTTGATTCACCTACTTTCAGTATTATTTCATTCTTTTTCTTAACTTAATTTTCATTAAAGTTTATAGAATGCCATCAAATAGTATGCCATCAAATTCTGATCCATTGTGAGAAACAGAAAGGCATGACCAAAATGAAACCGCACAAAGATATTAAGAAAATGCTAGTTTTGTATCAATGAATCATGTCCCTTTGTATATACACATTTAATGGAGCATTCATTTAAAGGGGAAAGATTCAACTTTTCTATTTCTGATTGTCAGGTCGAGATTATGAGAAAGATAAAGTCTGCAAGGAACTTGCCAGCCTGGGAAAAGATGACTTCACATCTTTGTAAGTATGATGTATTCATTCACTCTTCTTGGTTACCTGACCTTGAACGAAGCTCAATGTGAGGTAACTTCAACTCAGCTTCAGGGGCTAAACTGAGCTCCACTGAGATGAAGAGGATAGAGTCCCAGGGTCAAAGTGGGCAGAGATGTTAGGCATGTGGAGGCCATCCAAAGATTCAAGCTGGACTACCACTACCATGGTCTGAGAATTTGTTAAAAGTTTACCAATGAGTTGAGAGAATAAGCAAGCATAGTTTTCTAAGGTGAATTAAAAGGCAGCAGTATATGCTAGGACTAGGGCCAACAACATGACAAGGGCAAGAACAGGTTCATTCAGAGAAGCTTGAGAGAGGAAAGAACATGAGGCTGCTTTGATGGAACCCCTCAAGTCCATCTTCTACTGCTTTACAAGATGAGATTTTGTTCTAAGTGAACCTATTTTTAAAGTCAATGTCCTATTTTTATTAGTCAAGAATATGTGTGCAAAATTCCACTAAAAAAAACAATGGAAGAGACTTCATATTAAAATATGCACAAACATGAAGACTTTTAAAAATTCTGAGTATGTTCATTTTTCTCCTCAGGTCAATGGTCCTATACAGCAGAAAATTTCCCGGTGGCACCTTTGAACAGATCAGCCATCTTGTGAATGAAGTTGTCTCTTTAACAGTGACCTGCTGTGCTGAAGGGGCTGATCCTGACTGCTATGACAACAGGGTAGGGATATGTGGTTGGCCTCATCTGTTGTGGCCCATAGAACAGAGTCGAAATAGCCCTTTACATCATATCTTGGGGGAAATCTTAGACATCAACCCAGCTACTCCAAGTTTAGGGGAAATATGAAGCCTATTATCCCAGAACTCAAATTTATTCTAGTATAGTGAACCAATTTTGTCCATTGGTCCTACAAGGTTCAAATGAGAAAACTGGGATGTACATTAATTCATGAACCTCCTGAAATAATTCTATTATTCTGTATATCTTAGAAGCCTACCAATATGCATACCTGTATCATGCCAAGACTGGTACCAACTGCCCTGGAAAAACTTAGCATTGGTTTCAAACTATTTCAGGGTTCAAAAATTGCCCTATATATACACACACACTAAATTCTGCATTTTCTCCATTAGAGTATATCTGCAGAAATTTAAAACACTGAAATGAGTTTCAAATATATATGTTTCCAAATGAGTTTCAAAATATATGTTTCAAAATGAGTTTCAAAATATAGACAGTAGCTAAAAGAGGTAAGACTACATGCGTTTCTAGCAATTTACTGATACTGTCAATCAGGCCAAATAAAAATGGCATTTAACTGCATCTTGATAAATGCCCTACAGGCAAATATCTCCCTGTTCAAAACTGCAGCAGTCAACCAACAGAAACAATGTTCCAAAGATCTGATTAGAATATACTCTACACAGTGACTCTTACCCATTAATTGCTTTATCTGGCCCTTATCTACTATCTAAGTATTTTCTCCCATAAACCACAAAAGCACATCATTTCAACCCTACCTTCTGCACTGTCAAAATAAACAAGCAAGCTACCAATTATAATCAAAACAGAACACATTTTTATTTCCATTTTATTTTATATATTTGCTAACCCATCCCTTGACCAGAGATGGTCTCCAAGATTGTTAGAGACAGATCATAAGAACAGAAATGGCATTGATGTTTTTTGGATTACATCTTCCTTCTCCTATTGTTCAAAGCAATTTTTTTTCTATAAATATGTTACTTTCTTTGTAAACTTTTCTTATTTGGAAGAAAGTAATAAAGGAAAAATAGGGAAGTTGCCAGGCAAAGAAATGGTGAAAGGTTCACTGTTTACTTCTGGTTTGCAAAACTAATATCACATTGGTTTCCCTCATTGACAGGAAAAATCTTTAGAAGGTTTATCCTAAAAAGATAACTTATAAAGTAAGTGTAAAAATGTCAAAGTCTTTTTCCCATGTAAATCCTCAAATAATTTTTTCCATGATGACTATTTCTATTCCATACATCAAATTATTCCAGATATCAAATTCTTCCCAAAAAAGTTTGTTGCTACAATTGTTTGGTGGTATTACCATGGGCTTAGTCTGCCCACATGAATCAGTCTACCATTGTTGAGGCAGTAAATTAAGTTGTAGCACTGCTTCAACCATGATGCATAGGAGAATAAACTTTGGGGCTTTGGGAAAAAAACAGAACCTCAGGCCTCATCTTTGACCTACTGAATCAGAATTTCTGTGTTATGCAGCCCAGGCATTTCCAATTTTTATACAATCTGTGATATGATGCAAAAGCAGGTTCAAGAACCACTGTGTTTTCAAGAACACAGATCAATGTTGAAGACCAAGGCAGTCAAGGATTAAGAGTCTGTTCAAGTAACAAAGCGAAGGGAGGAGGGCAGAGAGAGGTCACATTCTCAGCATAGTATTTAGAACAGAATGCAGACGGAAGATCATATCAGAATCAATGGAGTTTTTTAAAAGGACCTCCCTCATCTTCAGAAATGTTAATATCCCCATAGAGAAACACTGAACTAGAGTATCCAACCTCTAAAAGGTGTAGTCACACATCGTCCACTCCTACTCTGAGTCTTTTTTTTTTTTTTTTCAATTTCTCCTTTATTTTTTTTTTTCCAGTGGGTTTTGTCATACATTGATATGAATCAGCCATAGATTTACATGTATTCCCCATCCCGATCCCCCCTCCCACCTCCCTCCACCCGATTCCTCTGGGTCTTCCCAGTGCACCAGGCCCAAGCACTTGTCTCACGCATCCCACCTGGGCTGGTGATCTGTTTCACCATAGATAATATACTCTGAGTCTTAACATAAGACTCTATACTTGCCTATAACTAGAATTATGCAACTTGTCATGGACAACTTTGTTTCCAATGAGAGTTTTCAAATTTAGAGCTAAGATGCTATATACCAAGTGGAGAACTACAAGCCTAGAAACTTGTAGGTATATGAGTTTGTTTTTCCTTTCTCATCCTAGACTTCAGCATTGTCTGACAAGTCCTGTGAAAGCAACTCTCCATTCCCAGTGCACCCTGGAACTCCTGAGTGCTGCACCCACGAGGGCCTTGAAAAGAAGCTCTGTATGGCTACCCTGAAGCACCAGCCACAAGAATTTCCAACTTATGTGGAGCCAACAAATGACGAGATCTGTGAGGCATTCAGGAAAGATCCCAAGGGGTTTGCTGATCAGTAAGCAGCTTTCATCACATGTAAAACTTCAGAGTACAAAATAACAAACATGTTTAAACTAACCCCCTACTCTGTATAGACACCTCTTATACCATACCACAACCCAATTTCCAATAACAGAAAATTGGCTGTTACC